>NC_143070.1:26339833-26490000 GCF_052426305.1 Pelodiscus sinensis
ATTCAGGAGCCTCCCTTCCCTATGTGGCGAGCTGAGACATTTCTCCCTCAGTCTCACCTTCAGGAGTTCATTTGCTGGCTTCTGACACTTCCCCTCCAGCTCACTTATCCGCTCGCTGAGACGGGAAATCTGCACAGAGAGTTTTCTGACAGTGTCAGTCTGGAGCCTCCCAATCTCCTCGTCCAGCTTCTCCAGCTGGGCTAGCAGGAGTCGCTCTTGTTCCTCCAGGAACTGCCGCAGCTGCTGAAACTCAGCCACAATCATCTGCCTCTCTGCTTGGGTCCATTTCTGTATGAAAACAGGGAAAGGGCTGGTCAAGGGCATGAATGGAGCCCAGGGCCCTTTCATGGAAAGCTGAGTGCGCAGTAGGGAGAATTTCTTGGAAAACCCTAAAATGTGTGACATTTGACTCTACTTTGTGGTTAGTAGGCAGAGGTGGCTCTCCCAGCATCTCCTTTGGCCCCTGTGTCCCCCTGAAAGGGATTTTCCCATGTCTGTCATGGGCAGCTATGACGTACTGTTGGTATCTTGCTGGTTGCTGGGCTTGGGCTGTGGGTGACCCCCACTGGTCATTTTCTGTACCGCGGCCCAGCAGAGTAGCTGATGGTCAGGGAGGTAACCTGTTCGACCAGTTACCTACCCGGGAGAGGAACAAAGGAAGGTGGAATGCCACCACTGCCTGGGGGCAGGGCTGGAAGGGATTTTTTTTAGTGTTGGTCTAGGAAGCAGGGGAGAAGGAGCTAGGGAGGGGGCTGGGATTGTAGGGCCCAGTCATCCCCCATCTCAAGGGGGGGCACTGAGGCCTCCTAGTCCAGTTCCTGTAACCAGATTACATTCGTGCTGTGCTGTATTCTGGAGAAGCAATAAACTCCCTCTATTCTACTGGCTGGTGGAGTCTGTTCGTGCCACTACAGGGGTGCAGGAGGCGGGGGACCCCGATGCGCCGCCACAGCAGCATCTTTTGTTATTCATGGGCTCTGGAAATTCAGACCCTGAGCAGCATGAGGCAGGACTCAGCACCACCCTGACAGAGATACCCTGGGAGGAAAAAGAAGGAAACATGTTAATGTACCAAGTGAGCAGAAAGCCCTTCAGGGGGACACACAGCTCCTTTGGGGAGGATGTCTGGGAAAGCCAGAGAGGCTGGTCTCATGCAGGGCCGCATTATGACTTTTGTGGGCCCTAGGCACTTTTGCCTTCATGGGCCCTTTCTTCCATAAAAAAAATTAATATATATATACATATAAATAAATAAAAAAAATATATTTTACGACTGCGTTGGTATAAGGACGAATATAATCCAGGCTCGATTATATTCGTCTTTATACCAATGCAGTCGAAGTAAACTGCCCTGAGGCAAAGTGGGCCTCCTATCCGCCATCATTCAGTTGGCGCCTATGGCCGAAGCCATACTGGCCATACAGTTTACAGTCACTAAGCTTCTCACTATAGTACAAAATAATAGTGCATATATCAAAGCGTTCTCCATTTTGATTACTTAAAAGGTATGTATTATAATTAATTTCATCAGTAAGTTATATCTTTAGGTTAGTGATTACCTTATATAAATAATTTATTAATTTTGCAAATATGGGATTGTTATTCACTAAATGTGTGAATAAATTTGAATGGAATGAAGTGCACATGTATATTTTATTGTGTTTATATTGGGTGCTTAATTATAACATTTGAAAAAAACCGTTACATCTCAAATATACTCACCTTATTTCAGAATTGATAAGTAGTTCCATAAAATTATTATATGTACAGGCAGTCCCTGGGTTACGTACAAGATAGGGACTGTAGGTTTGTTCTTAAGTTGAATCTGTATGTAAGTCGGAACTGGCGTCCAGATTCAGCCGCTGCTGAAACTGACCGCCAGTTCTGACTTGGTTCTTAAGTTGAATCTGTATGTAAGTCAGAACTGGCGGTCAGTTTCAGCAGCGGCTGAATCTGGACGCCAGTTCCGACTTACATACAGATTCAACTTAAGAACCCGAAGTCAGCTGCTGCTGAAACTGATCAGCAGCTGATTCCAGGAAGCCCGGGGCAGAGCAACTGTGCCTTGGGCTTCCTGTAGTCAGCGCTGGTCAGTTTCAGCAACGGCTGACTTGGGGACGTCTGGGTCAGAGCAGCTGGGGTGCTGCTGGGTTGCTCCAGTAGCACCGCTCCTCGGCGCTACTGGAGCAACCCAGCAGCACCCCAGCTGCTCTGCCCCAGGAGTCCCGATTCAGCCGCTGCTGAAACTGACCAGCAGTGGCTGAATCAGGACGCCTGGGGCAGAGAGAGCAGCTGGGGTGCTGCCAGGTTGGTCCAGTAGTGCCCAGAGCGGCACTGCGGGACTAACTGGCAGCGCCCCAGCTGCCCTGCCCCAGGGTCCACAACAAAAGCCTGGTCTGCTGGGGAGGGCACACTAGCTGCGCCCCCCCCTCCCCCAGCAGACCAGGGACACAGGGAGCAAAGCGGCAGCGGGGGGTGCCTCGCCTCTGAGGCTTTGCTCTGGCGCGGGACCGCTTTGCTCCCGGTGCCCCTGGTTTGCTGGAGACGGTCCCCAGCAGACCAGGGGCACCGGGAGCAAACCCGCAGCAGCGGCGGGGTCCCCGCGCTTCTGAGGCTTTGCCAGAGCAAAGCCTCAGAAGCGCGGGAACCCGCCGCTGCTGCGGGTTTGCTCGCGGTGCCCCTGGTCTGCTGGAGACGGTCCCCAGCAGACCAGGGGCACCAGGAGCAGCTTTTCTCGCCCCGGAGGTCGAGGTGGCTGACCGCTGCCTGTGAGCTCCGGGGCGAGAAAGCCCCGTTCGTAAGTGCGGATCCGACATAAGTCGGATCCGCGTAAGTCGGGGACTGTCTGTATACATGTGCAAGAAAGTATTCGGTAAAAATGCAAATGTGTATTACTGACGGAAATTCCGTTACGGTGTAATATCCGATTGTTGAGTTGAGCTCTAACTTTCTATTTGAATTATTGCAATTAATAATATAATATAAACAATTAAATTTTTAAATACTGTGGTTTTTTTTTATTTTAATAAACATTTTTCTGAGCCCTAAAAATTTCGTGGGCACAAGGTACTTATGCCTTCGTGGGCCCCTCCCACCATAATAATATCAATATTAAAAATTATTTTTGATATAACTTTAACTACTTCAACATTTTATTTTTTTTCTTTTTTAGGCAAAATTTAATAGATTTTCGTGGGCCCTAAAAGTTTCATTTTTTTTCTGATGTGAGAAAAAAAATTAAAACATTTTCTTCAACCCTAAGAGTTCATTTTTTCTTCTGACTTTAAAAGAAATTAAAACATTTTTGTGGGCCCCTAAAAGTATCGTAGGCCCCAAGCACTGCGCCTAATGAATACGTTGGCCCTGGACTCATGCACTGACATGGATGCTCAAGGCCTTTCTACACATGGATCTCACCCTGCAATCCACGATCCAGGAGAAACACAAACAAGCCCAACCTCACCAAGGCCACACAGGAGTCTGCCTCCTAACACAGCCCTCCCAATGCCAGTCCCTGCTGGTCCATAGCCACAGGCACCTACCAGATACTCCTGGCGTTTTCCTTCTGCTGTTTTTTTCCTTCCCAGCACCTGCTCTCTCTCTTCCCTCAGAGTCTTCAAATGGGCCTCCAATTTTTCCTGAAGAAACAGATATAAGCACGAGGGCAAACCCCATCAGATGTTGGGAGCCCATCTGTCTGCCTTTAAGAGAGTCCCTGTTTTGTGGAGCTCTGCCCCTGTCCAGTAGGGACTCAGCCCTGGACATGGTTTTGTCCGTAGAAGGAGACTGCGGATGCAGCAGGACACCTGCGACGGTGGGAAAATGATCAGTAGTAGCACCTTTATAAAGAATGATGCAGGTGGGGATTAGGGAGGTAAAAAATCGTTAACGATACTAATCATGTAACCAATTACAATTTTATCAGTGACAGGAGTTCTTTAACCTGCTGACAGATAGGGCTGATAGTGGAAATGGGCTCTCCTGGGCCAGGGATCTCTCCCGAGGTCTGCCTGGGGTGGCCACAAGGACTGCTGGCTGATGATAACTCCCAGCAGCTGCAGACTGACATTAGCTACCAGAGGGAAGCAGGCACTGGTGGGGCAGTGGGGAATTTAACCAGTAACTAGCACTGATAATTAAAACGCCCCTGACAGCAACTCTGTACCTTGTACTCCTGGGCAGCTTCCTTTATGGGCAGCACCCTGGGAGCCTGGGATCTGTCACACACCACACGGATGGGAGTTTGATCCTCTTCACAGAACAGCTTCAGAGCCTCCTGGTGCTCCCCACACACCCCGTCCCATCTTGCTCTCTTTGCTGCCTGGAAACTCAGCGGCTTGGCTAGTTCCACCACGTTTGCCAGCTGCCGGTTGGGCCGGAGGGGTCCCTGCTGCTCAGTGTCTCTGCCCTGAGGGCTGAGGGGGGCCTGGCAGGAATTGTGCCCACACTCTAGAGCGACAGGGGCTGTGAAATCCTCCAGGCAGACGGGACGCGGCGCTTCCTCCCGGACACTTTCCACGGGGCTCTCTGCAGCCATGGCTGCCTCTGGGCTGGGGGACCGGGGCCGTGTCACTGTCCTGAGCTCAGCAATGGGGGGGCAGGTCCGGGAGGCGGGAGGTATCGGCACTGAGGATAAATCAAAATTAAAAACTGAAAAAGCCCCAAAATATTCGTTCAGTCCCTGCCCCCGCCAGGGCCCCCCATGACCCCTCAGCCACCTGCCCAGCCAGACCCCCCCCCCCCCGCACACTCCGCAGCCCCCTCGCAGCCCCGTTGTGAGCCCCGGCGCGCCCAGACACCCCGAGCCCGGCGGGAGAATCAGGAAGCCCGAGGGAGGGACCGCAGTGGGGGGGGGGCGCCCCGATACCTAACGCCGCCTCCTCCCCCCAGCTCGCTCACGCCGGTCCCCCTCCCCTGTGTGCCAACCCCGCAGCGAGTAACGGCGCTAACGGTCCCCCCCGAACGGCTCCCACCTCAGGGCGCGCGGCGCATGACGTTACTGCGGCCGCCGCGGGGCGGGCGGGGACGCACTAAAATCCGGCTGCGGGGTGTAGAATGGGGCCGGCGCGGTCAGTCTGCGCATGCGCAGCGGGCTAGTGACCCCGCTCAGAGTCCAGCGCCCGGGGTTTAGCTCAGCCCGCGAGCTGCCCGGCCACGCCCCCAGCGAGATTCTCCAGGCCCCGGGGCAGCCGCTCCCCGCGTGTCTGTGCCGAGAGCAGCTCCCCTGGGGCGGGCACCGGCTCTGCGGGGGGAGCCTCCCGCGGGACAGCGGAGCGGCCCCGAACCAGCTGCTGCGCCGGGGGCCCGGAGGGGGGGAGCCAACGGGCTGCGGGTCCCCCCTCTCCAGCCCCTGAGCCCCATGGCCCCGCCGCAGTGCAGCCCCTGCCTCTCCATCGCCCCCACAGCCCGGCGCCCCAGCACTGCCCGACGGACCCCGCCCCCCACTGTGACGTTGCTTGCTCCGCCCCTTGCTCTCGCTCCGATTGACAGGGGTTCCCCGGGCTGTCACGCCTCCGTGGCCGCATCATCAGTGACGTAAACTGCTCCGCCCCTTGCTCTCCCGCCCGGGTGACGGGGATTCCTCTGGCCCTGCTGTCACGCCGGGAGTGACGGGGCTGCCCAAAGACGATGGGGGCGGGGCCAGGGCTCCACGAACCAATGAGAGCAGGAGCCCAACGGACCCCCGCCCCCCACTGTGACGTTTCTTGCTCCGCCCCTTGCTCTCGCTCCGATTGACAAGGGTTCCCGGGTTGTCACGCCCCAGTGACGCACAATTGCCCGCCCCCCCCCCCGTGGCCTCATCATCATCAGTGACGTAATTGCCCCGCCCCTTGCTCCCCCGCCCGGGTGACGGGGATTCCTCTGGCCCAGCTGTCAGGCCGGGAGTGACGGGGCCGCCCAGAGACACCGAGGCCGGGGCAGGGACTCGGAAGGGGGCGGGGCCGGGGCCGGGGCCGGGGCTCCACGAACCAATGAGAGCGCGGAGCCCAGTGACGCGCTACCGCCTCCCCCCTCCGGCCGAGACACGGACCCGCCTCTCGGGCCACTGGGGCGGGAGCGCGCGGACTCGGCCGGGCTCCGGTCCCGGAACGTGTCACCTGCGGGGGGGGGGGGGGCGCCGGGTCCTCGCCCTGGGCAGGCAGATCCCGCGCCCCCCCCCATCCTGTGACCGTGACAATCCCCCTGCGAGCCCCCCCGCAGCCCCCTTGCAAGCCCCTCACAGCCCTTCCTGCGAGCCCGCCCCCCCAAACCTCCCACCTCATCCCACGGGGCTTTGGCAGACACCCCGATATCCTGCAAAGCCCCGCACTTAAGTGCCCCTGGGCTCTGTTTGCAGGACGCTGGGAATGGGCCACAGAGGGTGGGTCACTGGGGATCCCTGTTCTGTTCATTCCCCCTGGGGCCTTTGTCTGACCCGGCCTGGCCGCTCCTGTGCGCATGAGACTCATAAAGTCATGAATTTTGGCAGCGCTATTGACACAGGCTCCTTTTGGAACGAGCCAGAGCAGCCTTAGCGCACATCAGAATCGGGCCCTTGAATCATGGATTCCAGCTGGAATAGGTGTTTGGCCTGAGAATTGAATGTCACTGGGCTTGGAGGGAGCAGATGCCAGCGAACCTCGGTTTCACTGTCCACTCGCAAATTGATGAAAAATCTTTCCCTTCATAGTAACTGAAAGTTCCACACAGGCCCAGAAAGAGCTGGGCTGCTTGAGAACTTCTTATCCTTGAAGGACTTTGACTTACTGGCTACGTCTACACTGGCCCCTTTTCCGGAAGGGGCATGTAAATTTCACCTATCGTCATAGGGAAATCCGCGGGGGATTTAAATATCCCCCGCGGCATATAAATAAAAATGTCCGCCGCTTTTTTCCGGCTTTTAAAAAAGCCGGAAAAGAGCGTCTACACTGGCCCCGATCCTCCAGAAAAAGCGCCCTTTTCTGGAGGCTCTTATTCCTACTTCGAAGTAGGAATAAGAGCCTCCGGAAAAGGACACTTTTTCCGGAGGATCGGGGCCAGTCTAGACGCTCTTTTCCGGCTTTTTTAAAAGCCGGAAAAAAGCGGCGGACATTTTTATTTAAATGCCGCAGGGGATATTTAAATCCCCCGCGGATTTCCCTACGACGACTCATGAAATTTACATGCCCCTTCCGGAAAAGGGGCCAGTGTAGACGTAGCCACTCTGTTTTGAGAGTCACATTAACAATTTCCGGTTTAACAATAAAGTTTTTCCTGTTTGAATCTTAGTGTCTGTCACTGAATAGTTACTGTCTGAGCCAAGTACTGCCTGCCCCTCCCCCTAGCATTTCCCACTGCTGTGAAAATTGAACATGGGAAAACTGCAACTGGGAGCATGTAACTAGATCCATATAAATACTCAACTGTTACTTTATCTGTCAACATCACACATCAAACACAATGAATTCTGCACAAGATTCACTCTCACTCCTTATAGGCACAGTTCTGGGAGCTGAGCATCACAGCCTGGTGGATTCTGGGCAACATGTGATTCCCCAGGGACCCTCCACACCAGCCCAGGGGCAGGTGCCAGAGCCAGAGTGTGGGACATTGATCACCAAAGCCTCCAGGGCTGGGATGTCTCCTGCTGGCTCTTCCCCTTCCAGGAAACAGCCTGAGTCAGCTCCAGGGAGGGGAACAGCCGGCTGTTGCTGGAGGCAGGTAGAGCCTGAGCTCAGGAAATTGAAACTGATCCTCTTCCCCAGCCCAGAGGGAGCCATGGCCGCAACAAGCACAGTGGAAAGTCTCACAATGGAAGTGACTTGTCCTGTCTGCCTGGAGTATTTCTCGGACCCGGTGATCACAGCCTGCGGGCACAATTTCTGCCGCGCCTGCCTCAACCGGTGCAAGGAGGGACCCGGCTCAGCCGTCACCTGCCCGCAGTGCAGGGACCCTGTGCAGCAGGGACCCCTCGGGCCCAACAGGCAGCTGGCGAACGTGGTGGAACTCGTCAAACAGCTCAGTTTGCAGGTAATGAAGGGAGCAGGCAGGGGCGGGGTGTGCAGGGAGCAACAGGCAGCACTGAAGCTGTTCTGCCAGGAGGATCAAGCCCCATCTATGTGGTCTGCAGAGAGTCCTGGGTGCACCAAGCACACACGGTGCTGCCCATCTGGCTAATTTCCCTGACTGTTCTCTGGCCCAGTGCAACTCACCAGCCAGCTGAAGCCTGCCTGGCCCAGGAGAGGCTGTGACAAAAGAAATGCTCCGGCCAGGGGGCAACAGAGGCCAAATTCCAAGTCTTTAAAGACACTGGATGTGAGAAACTTCTCTGAGATGCTCAGTGGAATCCTTCTGAACCTACCTCCCTCCCCCCGGGAGAAATGAGGGCCCATTACCGCATGGGAGGGGTATGGATCAGCAGCAGGCTGGCCTCTGGGAATGTGCTGCCTTCAGACAGGAAAAGGGGAGTTACAAGCTGCTGTTGTTGTTACAGATTTGATGACTAGAATTTAATGTTATTACTTGTATTTGCATCGCAGTTGCCATGTGAGATCCGGGCTCTGCACAAAACACAACCAGGGACAATCCCTGCCCTCAGCAGTTTACACTCTAGATAGACAAAAGTTGGGAAGGAAATTGAGGCACAAGGGGAGGGGGGAAGAGAGAAGAGACGGTGAATCAGCCAGGTAGTTCACGGGTGAGGTCTGTTTAGAACCTCAGTTTCTCCAGACACAGTTCATGATCCTAACCACTAAGCCATGCTGCCACCTCAGCCCCAGGGCTGAAATGTGTTGGTTAGGTGAGAAAGATGCCCAGCAGAGAGAGGCAGTTTCCCACTGGGATGCTGAACTCCTGGGCTGCTCCAGGAGGGGTTAAACTCAGATGCTGTGACTGGCACTAGAGGAGATCGCTGGGCTGAACACTGTGTGGGACCCAGGAACCTTGAGTTCACCCACAGCAGGGCTCCAGGCAGCGCAGGGCCACGCCAGACACCACTGGGAGCAGACTGGGTTGGAGCAAAACTACCCCCAGGCTGGAGCTGCCCAGTGCGACTCTGACCTGTGCCAGGCAGCCTTTGGGAATCTCCCAGAATGCATTGCTGCCAGGAGCTGTACCAGGCAGTGGGGCAGTGGGTACCTGCCCCGAGGGTATTACCACTGCAGGGCAGCGCTGGGGCAAACCTCAGCCACCCTGAACAGAAATCAGCCTCTTTAATTAAGGGAGTCACGGACCCATCCGCAGAACACAGGACATGCCCACGCCTGCCTGCCGGGCCTCCCCCACCTGCATTGGTCGGCCTCTGTGGGCCTGTCCCTGCCTCTGTCAGACCATCCCCACCTACGTCATTCTGTGTGGAGGTGCCGCCCCCTCCTGCTGCAGCCTCACAGGTGTCCTGCTGCAGCCTCAGTGTCCCTCAGCTACGGCTACACTGTAGCCTTCTTCCAGAAAAGCTTATGCAAATGAAGCAGTGTGGAATATCGCCGTGCTTCATTTGCATAATTAATTAGCATCCGCTTTTGCACAAGAGGCTTTTGCACAAAAAGGAGCTGTGTAGACAGCAGATAGAGGCAGCAAAGTGCAGGGGGAAAAAGAGGGACTTAAAAGCAGCAGAGATGCACACCTAGGCCTGGTTTGAAACGCCAAGGCAGCATTCAAAGGGTCAGCACCCTGAGCTGATCCCTGGCTCGGTGTTTCAAAGTGGCAGCGCTGCACAGCTGATTCCAGGCTCAGCTCAGTGTCTCTGCACATGTGGAGCCCGGGGTCAACTCCCCAGCTGATCCCATGTTCCACGTGGCATTTCAAAGCAGCAGCGCTGCATGGAGCCCGGGGTCAGCAGGGGACTCTGACTCCCTCTGGGGACTCTTGTGCATTTCAAAGCTGGCACCCACCTGCAACCCAGAGTTAGCGGGACTTCCCACCTGCCCTGGGCTGCATGCGGAGTTCTGCATTCCTCCTTTGAAACATACTAGAACCCCAGCGGCAGCTCTTTTACATTTAAGAGGAGGAATGCAGAAGTGCCTATCGACTAATCAAGTGGTTGATGGAAATTCTATTGACTACTCGACTAGACAATTAACCACTAGTTAGCATCCTGAGTTTCTCCATGATCTTGGGTGTGGACAGGCCCTGAACTTGAAAATGGCAATCGGGGTTTTTTGTGCAAAAGCGCGTCTAGATTGGCCACGGACGCTTATCCGCAAAAAGTGCTTTTGCAGAAAAGCGTCAGTGCCAATCTAGACGCTCTTTTCCGAAAATGCTTTTAATGGAAAACTTTTCCGTTAAAAGCACTTCCGGAAAATCATGCCAGTCTAGACGTAGCCCCTGGGTATCTGCATCAGTGTGGGGCTGAGCAGTGTTCCCAGTACACTGAGTGCTTGGGCAGCAGCTCAGGAGTGATCCAGATGCTGCCCAGCTGTCTACAGCTACATGTTGTTTCAGCTGGTGGTGCACATTTACACATGCCTCAGTGCACATAGAAAAATATATTCAACACATTGAAGAGAACCTGGCTGCTGAGTCCTGCCTCCTGCTGTTCCCAGAGCTCATGAATAACAGAACACGCTGCCCATGACAGACATGGAATCATCCCTTTCAGAGGGACACAGGGACCAAAGGGGAAACAGAGATGCCTCAGCCTAGTACCCACAGGGTGGAGTCAAGTGTCAGAAATCTGTGGGTTTGCCAAGTTCTCCCTGCTGTGCACTCAGCTCCCCATGAAAGGGCCCCGGGCTCCATCCATGTCCCTGAACAGCCCTTTCCCTGTTTTCATACAGCAACAGACAGAAACTGAGAGGCAGAAGATTGTGGCCGAGTTTCAGCAGCTGCGGCAGTTCCTGGAGGAACAAGAGCGACTCCTGCTGGCCCAGCTGGAGAAGCTGGATGAGGAGACTGGGAGGCTACACACTTACACTGAACTGGAAGAACAAGTCAGGGGTTTCTCCCGGAAAACCACTGCACTGTCGGAGACTCTGAGGGAGTTCACAGGTACCTAGAAGGGATTGGGGAGGGGACAGTGAGCTGGGAAATCAACAGCAGCAGACTCGATCTTCCCTGCAGAGTAAACACACCTGAAGTGTGTGTCTGCTATAATGAAAACCCAGGTCTGTGGGATGTTGTGGGACTGGGAATGTCGTGGGCAATATGGACTCCTGAAGTCTCACCTCTCTTCTCCCTTCCCCCACCAGACACGCTGCCCTCTGCACTGGAGGGATCAGGAGGAAAGTTCCCAGGAGCTTTCAGACAGGGTGAGGTTTCAAGTGGAGATTTGTAGCTCAAGTCACCAACCAAACCCCCAGCGACCACGAAAGGCAGAGACCCAAACTTGCCCACTGAGCGGTGAGGCGCCCCAGGGACACTGGATCAGAAGGACGAGGGGCTGTGTCCTGCCCCTTTAAGAAATGGGATGGTCGGATTTCCCCCCCCCCCCCCCACATCTCACTATGGGCATAGTTTGCGGGCAGGGGGCTTTGCAGGCAGGGGCTGCGCTTTGTGTCGGGGCAGCTGATCAGCGCAGCCCCTCCTTGGGCACCAGCCTCTTCCTTCTGCTGCCCCTTACAGTGACCCCACCCCAGATCCCCTTCCCCAGAGGCCCTGCCCCCGGCCAGGCCAGAAGCCAGAGCTGAGCTCCCCCCATTGAGCCCAGCTGCCCTGAAGAGCCCTGGACCCTCCATTGCCCTGGGGATGACTAATGCCCAGGCCCTGCTCTCTAGGGTGAGGTGGCTCTTCCCCCGCGCTGCCCCCTCCCCTCTGTGCCCTGGGCAGGGGGTGGAGGCTGCAGCAGGGGAGGGAGCTTCCCTCTGGGGGTTACAGCTGGAACCTGCCTCCCCCCCCCCCCGAACCCTCCTGCTCTGGGCCTGGCCCTGGAGATGGAGCAGCCCGAGCTGGGGGCAGGAGGCTGCAGCCTCTGCACACAAATGAGAAGCTGACGAAGCGGGTCCCATTGCCCAGGCTGAGGCGCTGCAGTGACAGCTCGGCTCAGTCTCAGGGCCCAGGGCAGAGGCAGCTCCCTGGGGCCCAGGCCTGTCCCAGCCACAACAGGGCTGCTGGGGAGGGTGAGAAATGGCCCCAGCCGCCCCCAGGGCTGAGCTCTGCCCCTCACGCCCTGATTCTCTCTCCCCAGCGACTGTGACTCTGGATCCAGACACGGCAAATCCCCAGCTCATCCTGTCTGGGGATCGGAAACGTGTGAGATGGGAACTTCCACGGCAGCAACTGCCCCACAACCCAGAGAGATTTGACACTTGGCCCTGTGTCCTGGGCCGTGAGGGGTTCACCTCGGGGAGACATTGCTGGGAGATGGAGGTGGGGGATGGGCGAGACTGGGCTGTGGGGGTGGCCAGAGAGTCTGTGAGCAGGAAGGGACGGATCAGCCTTAGCCCTGAGGGGGGGATCTGGGCTGTGCAATGGTTGGGGGTTCAGTTCTGGGCTCTCACCTCCCCTGTGACCCCCCTGCCACTGAGTCCCCCCCGCAGGATCCGGGTTTGTCTGGACTGTGACCGGGGGCAGGTGACATTTATCGGTGCTGGTGCCGAGGCCCCGATCTTCACTTTCCCGCCGGGCTCCCTTCCTGGGGACAGAATCCGACCCTGGTTCTGGGTGGGGTGGAAATGCCAGCTCAGCCTGTGTCCCTGAAATCAGCCTCTCTGGCCTCACACAGCCCAGTCTCTGTGACCTCACAGGACTCCCCATTACCCAACCCCTGGCCTCTCATCTCTATGATGCCTGAAAGCTTCTCCCCCTCCCTCCCTGCAGCCCCAGAGATAGGAGGGGTAAGGAGAAGGCTCCTTTGGGCTGCTACAGGGGCAGAGGTGGGGGCTGGGCACAGGCAGTATTAACAACTGGGCTGGGGACAGACAGAGGTGGGGGTGGCAGGACACTGAATTAACCAATCAGGGTTTGGGGGGTGGGGGGAAGCTGGAAGCTTAGCAGCAGCAGGGAGCGATTTGTACCAGTCTGTGTCCTGAGAACTCACTGGGGTCTGCAGGCGGAGCTCCAGCCACAGGAGCCAAAGTTGCCTTCCCCTGTGACCGTGGGGCAGTCAGCAACACTTGTAACCTGTGTCCCCCTAAGATTTTCCCTCCCTGAGCAGAGTGAGTTTGATCTCATGCACCAACACTGAGGCCATGGGCGCTTGTTGGGCGTGTGCCAGGAAGAATCATATTTAAACAGAAGACTTCTTGCTTTTGTACAGATAACTTTTGAATAAATGTTTTTCAATTCTATTGCATATGAAAAATGACTTTCAGTCTGTCTCCCTGAGTCCATCTGGGTATTTCCCTTAATATGGGCGTTTTCATTTCTTTGAAGAATGCTGCTATTAGAGATCCTATATTGTGGCATGTTCCAAAACAAAACAAATCACATGTCACCACTGGATTCCTGTAGCAGGTGGGGCACAGCCACACTCCACCGCAGGGAAATCCTGACGGGCCCACTGTGCTGGTTATCTGGTGTAGTCTGGTCGTCTTGCTGGAGCTTGGCAAGGTATTTACAGGGCCCGAGGTCACCTCTTCAGAATGCTCTTTGCGGTAAAGCTGGAGGGAAACTGTTTTTTGTTTGTTTCAACACAGTCGAAAAATGCCGAATTAGAAAAACAGCCTGTTCCTAGATGCCTGAGAATCAGCTGAGCCACGTCCCCCATCCACGAGGGGTTTTTTACTCTCCTCAGATCAAACACGTCTCGTTCTGAGCCCAGACTGAATGGGGAATACACCGTCAATGGGCCCTGGGTGTGGGCCGCCCCTTTTCCTCCCACGTCTCTCACGAGAACACTCCAGTGGCTACGGTTGTGTGAGAAGATCTATAATAAGCAATGATGTTGAGCAGCAAAACCAAACCGATAATGTGTACTTTGGAGAAAAAAAAACACCAAGCCAGTAAAACACACACAGATGAGAGCCCTTGTCCAGCCATCACTTGAAAGCGTGTTAGGCACAATAAGGTGCTGTCCATGCACTACAGCCTCAGCCCCGGCCCCAGGAGCAGCCGCCACATGGGCCAGGCCCCCACGCTCCCACCAAGCCCACTACCTCCAACTTACTTGCCAAGGGAGGGGGGGTGCGGCAGCGCAGCTCTGCTGAGGAGGCTGTCAGGATTCAAATTCTTTGTGTGCCCCCCAGCGGGAACTGAGGTTGTGACTTGTCCCTGGGCTCAAGGGGAAACATTGTCATTGCCAGGCAAGGACACAATCTGGCTCTCGTGGTGGAGGGAGGGTTTTGAAAAGTCTGGCCCATGTTTCTGGAAACTCCTGGGACCATCCCGGCTTTTACCCTTCACTAGAAGCTCAGAAGCACCTGATGAAGCCGGGTCCATTCTCCACTGCCACAGGGGTCAGAACAGGGAGTCAGGGGTCCCCCTCTGCTCAGGGTCTGCTCAGAGACGTCTGGGTCGAAGAGGTGGCCAGTGGAAGGGCCTGAGCCCACCCAAACCCACTGACACAAACTCCAATTAACCTCCAGATTCATTCACCAGGGTCACAAGACCAACCCAAACAACCCCCTGAGAGGAGCCATTGACCTCTGCTTTCATTTACCCCACAGCAAGCCTCTGTACTGCTTCTCCTGCCCCTCTAGGGGCTTCTCCAGCAGGACACATGGAGCCGGCAGGAATTCTCTGCTGGTAGCCAAGGGCATGTCTGGGATACCCCCTTCCCTGAGCCCCCAGGAGTTTGATGGAAGCCCAGGGAGTCCCACGAGAGTCAGAGAAGGGAGCGGCTCCTTGTCCTGGGAGAGGTTCTCTCTTTCTCCTTCATATCCACTTACTGTGCAAAACCGTCGCAGGGAGCAGTACGGGAACCAGGAGCTCAGAGCTTGTGTGCGCAGCACTGGGAGAAAAACAAGAGGTTCCGTGTGACAAGGTGGGATGGAAAAACGGTGATTTGAAAAGGGAAAAGTGATGTTTGTGTGGTTGGGTCACAGATCCCCAGGGATTATTTTCGGATTTAAAAAAAATGAAAGAAAAACCAGTTTGCAATGCAAAGGAAGCTCTTCTTGCTTCTGTACCTTGCTACAAACTAGACCAGGGTCAGCAACCTGTCCAAGGTGGAGTGCAGAGCTTTGACTTATTCAACCGTATGGACGGGTCCAAGTGCCTGTGATGCTTTTAAAGTCCTACTTACAGCAGCGTAGTTAATAAATAAAGATGCAGATCTTACCTTTCAGTATGAGCCTCGGCCTTGCTGAGTTCTCCAGTCTCGGGCTCGTGGTTTGATACTTTAAGCAGCACACAAGCCTCTGAGTGTTCAGTCGTTAATTGGCTCTGTGATGGACATATGTGAAAATGTCTGTTCACAGAGGTGTGTAGATCCAAAGGCTTAGAGCTGTGAAAATGCCACTTTCTTCAAACAGTCACATTTCACAGGCAGGGCATTCCAACAGCCGTGATAGTGATCCCATGATCTGTCTCGGTAGTCTCAAGTGTGCACCACAGATCCATAAACTTCAAGACCCTTAAGTCTAAGCATTGCAATTCAATGAGCTGCATTTCGAAATCCTCAGCACCCATCCACTGAAGCACTGTTGAATCCATGTTGCTGGCCACAAAGTTGTCTGGTTTGATTAGAAAGAAAAACATTGGGCCAAACGTTAGAAAACTTGAAATCTGACAGAAAATTCTGAGGCAAGTTCATTCTAATCTCAGCAACGCTGACAGGGCGATGTTTCAATAGTTCTTTCAGATGTTGGAAATAGCAGCAACTCGAGGTGCCAATGTCCCAAGAAAAAATGGCAAGTTTTGCAACAAACGCCTTCCCAGTTTCAAAAAGACTCAGAACTGTCTGGCCTGTGCCCTGCAGACCGAGGTTGAGTTTGTTTAGATGTGCGGTGATGTCAGCTAGAAACATCAGTTGCACGAGCCATTTGTCATCATCCAGTTTGGGGTAGTTTTGTCCTTTCTCTGGCAAAAAGTTCTTGATTGCATTGAGAAAGTCCATAAAGCGAGTCCAAACCTTCCCACGGCATAATCCACGAACACCGCTGGGACGCGGAATGTCCTTTTATGCACTCTCCGTCTCCTCAAGCAGGGCTTGGAACTGCCAATGCATCAAGGCAGATCGAGCAACAAGAAAATTCAGGGTCTTCACTGCTGTAGCTGTACCACCGTTAAGCTCAGAGTCAGAAATCTTGGCACAAATACAATTATTCTTGGTGAATACTATAATGAACATTTACCATCGGGTGGCCAGTGGGCTCCTCAATGACACTTAGAAATCCCTTCCCTTTTCCCGCCATAGCAGGGCACCGTCTGGTGTCACAGAAAATATTTTTGTGATGTCAGTTCCTCTTTCCTCAAAATGAATAGCAAACATCTTCCCTGTATCGTCCCGTCGCGGTGCCATGCATGGGTTGTAGGCAGCACAGCTCTTCTCGGACTTTGTCTGAGGCCCAGTATCTTGCAAGAACTGCTAGCTGTGGTACGTCGTTTTTGTCCACATGCTCCTCATGCATGACACTGATACCGCTGCATCTTTTATGCTACTGCCTGCTGTTTGTTAGTGTTTCCTGCCATTTCGCCTTTGCGCCTCACCACAGCCTGGCAGACAATGGCAAGTCTTTTATTCTGGAGATGATTGTGTCTCTATTGGGCAAGCCATTGAACAAAGCATCCAAACCACTGAGCAAAGCCTGTTTTATATAATCTTCCTCTGTAAATGGCTTTCCATGTTTTGCAACACAAAGTGTGAGTATGTAACTTCTCTCTCTGGCTTGATTTTTACTGACAGAGAAGTTAGTGAAGACGCTGCTTTGCTTTTTGTACCTCGTGATGGCCCATTCCATTGACTCAGCCTTGTCTGCCTCATCCTTGACGTGTTGCTCATGCTTGGTCTGAAAATGCGTAGGACACATGATGTGCGGCAAGGAGCGCTCTCACAATGCAGAGCATAAACAGCACAGTCTGTATGTCGAACAAACCCGTATTCATCAGTCCAAGAAGGCTGAAATGAGTGAACAACTCACTTTGCTTTCTTAGGAACCGCTATAAGTTGCTGAGAAATTAATTCTTCCTGCTGTCAGGATCTCTTTGGATGGCTTCGCTTCTTCCCTCCCTCCGGCTTCAGCTGCCTCAGAGTAACACGAAGCTAGTGCACATGGGAAAAGCAGGAGACAGTATAAGAGCAATAGTTTTTCCAGTCAGTACTATTCATATTCAAAGACAAATAGTTTTTTCAGGATATGCAACACATATCCAGTCCCCGGCTTTGACCCCTGATGGGACAGCAACTTGCCCACCTGTGGCTGCAACATCCCTCCCCTCTGGTCACCAGGTTGCCTGCAGCTGCAACACACACACACCCTCTAGTCCCCAACCTGCCCACAGTTTCAACACCACCCTCTGGTTCCCAACCAGCCTGTGGATTCAACTCCTGACGGGGTAACAACTCGCACTCCCGCTGCTGCAACACCTGCCCCCTCCAGGCCCCCGGCTGCCCACAGCTTTAACGCCCGTCGGTTCTCAACCAGCTCACGGCCTCAACATTCCCTCCCTCCAGTCCCCAAGCAGCTCACAACTTCAGTAGCCCCGAGTCCCCAACCCTCCACCCACCCGCGGCTTCAACATGCCTCAGCAGCAACTCACCCAGCTGCCAGGAGTTCTAGGCCTGAATCTCCATCCGCCCCACAACACAGCATCAGCCCAAGGGGCAGCCAGCCCCCGACATGACACTGGCCACCTGCAGCTTCCACACCCCCCAGTCCTCAACTTGCTCACTGCCCCCCAACGCAGCTCTGGGCCATCTCCATGCCCATCAGCGGGAGCACCTTGCAGGAGGAGGGTGGGTGCTGCTGCGGAGGTGTGTGGGCTTAGGCTGTTTGTGCGTTGCTGCCTAGGCGCATGTGTTGAAGGAGCAGTGGCGCAGGCTCCCGGCTGCCAGGGGAGGAGGGGCAGGGCTGAACGCCTGCCTCGCATGCCAAGAAAAATTGGCCACTTTTGACACGTGCCAGGGGTTGCCGACCCCTGAACTAGACACTTTCACATTTTGTATCCTATTGGTGTCCTTGTGTCCCCATTTCACATGGAGCTTCCTGAAGCTCAGCAAGGGGTGAGAGGAGGGACCCAGCCCTGCCCAGACAGCGAGCTCTGGGCAGAAGGTGAGAAAAACTAAGTGGTAGCAAATTGTGATGGGGGGGCAGCTCTTTGTGCCACTGCTCACCTTTGTCATCGTCTGGTCGGGAGTAGGAAATTGGGCTGGACTGGAAATACACAGAATTGGCTCCCTCTGGACCAGGGGACGGGAAGGGGGCGAGACAGAGAAAGGGCATCCATGAATGTCAGGGAGAGGCAGAGGTGGCAAAGTGGCAGCAGCATTTTCCACCATAACACTTCTGGAAAGGCGCAGCCCCAGGAGGCAGCTCGGTTTCCCTTTCTCCTCTCACTTTTCACTGCCTTGTCTGTTTGGTGGTAGGGTAGGGGGTGCAAGGACAGCTGCCTGTTGTGTGGAGCATTATAGCTTCTGGTGGGCAGCCACGTTTCGTGTTTCTCTTCCCTTCTTCTAGACCTGTTTGGCCACCTTCAAGGAGTGGCCTATACAGTGAAAGCTGCCCTGGAAATCAGGGAGCAGCTAAAGTGACTCTGGTGGGCTGTGAACCCACCACCTTTGATTGGCTCATCTGCCTCACACTGAGCACCACAGCTTAGAAGTCCAACATGCTTCCATTACACTGTGCTGCCCCGTCTGACATTCCTGCTCCCTGCTTTGCAGCACAGCAACTGCAGGTAGAGGAGAAAGGGAAGAAGCTGGGAACTGAGCCCAGCCTAACTGCCTGGGTGGCAGGTGGGGACAGAATTGAAGAGAAGAAAATCCTCTTTCGCTCTCCTAGGCTCTGTCTGCACTGCAAAGTGCCTTGGAGATACTGGAGTGCTCCACAGTAGCTATCCTGAGCCGTCACTAGTCTGACATCCCCTAAAACTTCATTCCACGAGGAATAAGGGACATTTTGGAGCAGCGAGGTCTGCCAAGACCCAGCCCTGTGTGGAGTGAATTGTTTGTAGGCTGAGTAGGGAATCACCCAGCCTGGGGCTTGAACCAGTGACCCTGAGAGCAAGAGTCTCATGCTCCACCCACTGAGCGGGCCAGGCTGGGTGACGGGTCTTAACACCCACTCACAGGGGAGCAGGACCCACGTGTTCTCCAGGGCCGGACTCAGGCTCTGTCTTGCCCCCAATGGCGGGTCCTGGTCTCCGCGTCTCCCCGGCCTGGCCAGCGGCTCTGCCCAGGGGCGCTCAGAGCGTCCTGCCGGGTGGGACGGGCTCTGAGCCCGGGCCGTGGCCCCCCCCCCAGAGATTTGGGTCCAAGAGGCCCCCCCGTAGCGATTGAACCCCCCCGCCCCCCTCGCGGCGCCCGCCTCACCCCGCTCGGCGCCTCCTCTCGTCCCGGCCCCGCCCGAAGCGGACGCAGCAGCGCGGCGAGTAACGGCCCCAACGGCTCCCCCAGATCTTGCCCCGGGCAGTGCGCGGCGCATGCGCAGTGGCGGCCGCCTCTCTACCCGCGCGCGGAGTCAGACGCTGCTGCGGGCTCCGCCCAGGGACCAATCGCAGCGGGGCCTGGGCAGGGGCCGGGAGCCATGGGCGGGGACAGACGCATTGAAAACCCGGCCGGGGCGCTGAGGAAGGGGATGGGCGGAGTCAGACCGCGCATGCGCAGCGCATCCGTGACTCCGCTCCCGGATCAGCGCCGGGGCTTCGCTCAGACCGGGAGCTGCCTGGCCGCGCCCCCGCCCCGCGGGGTTGGACGCTCCAGGTCGGGCAGCTGCAGCAGCTGCTGGGGGCGGGGCCGGGCACCGCGTGTCACAACAGGGGGCGGGTCCCCACGTGCCGGGGAGGGGGCGGGGCCAGAGGGGTTGCCGGGGGCGGGGCTTGTGCTGCTGCGTTTTCGGCCCGACGGGGCCTTTCCCTGCGCTGAGCCCCGGGCGGGAGAGCGGAGCGGGGGGAGGGGGGGTTTGTGTCCGCCCCGCCCCCCCTCCTCTCCTGCTGCGTCAGCGGCCCCGCCCCCAGGGGGTTTCTGCCCTTAGTAATGGGGGGGGCGAAGTGCGGGCTCTGGGGCCGAGGGATCAACCCCCCCCCAACAGGGAGCAGCTGCCCGGGGGGGGGGCAGGAACACTGGTCGGACAGAAAAGGGCAAACTGGGGAGGGGGGGTTAGTCGGATCAAAACGCAGTG
This sequence comes from Pelodiscus sinensis, assembly GCF_052426305.1. Lineage (NCBI taxonomy): Eukaryota > Metazoa > Chordata > Testudines > Trionychidae > Pelodiscus > Pelodiscus sinensis. The sequence goes on from NC_143070.1 coordinate 26,359,945, forward strand.
AATCCCTGGGCAGCCTGTGCACACAGACACCCCCCCCCCCCCATGCCTGGCCCAGCCTCTGACCCAGGCAGCAGGGTGCCCTGGGGGGACATAGTCACAGGGGGGGGGGGGGGGGGGATGGAGCCAGTTGGGGGAACAGCAGCTGGGAGGGGCAGAGTGGGGCTGAGTCTCAGTGGGGGGTGACTCTACCCTCTATCCCAGTTGACCCAGTTGTGCCTTGTCGGCACAGAACAGCCACGTACCCGTCCAGGCCTTGGCTGTGTCTGAGCAATGGGGGCAGCCACCCCCTGGGACCACAGGGCCTGAGCTTGTGGGGCCTAAGGAGAGGGGAACGCAAGGGGCTGGAGCAGGTGTCTGTGACCACTCTGGGTGCTGCCCAAGGAAATGGGGCAACAAAGCAGAGAGCAGCCCCCTGGGGGGGGGGAGGGTAGCATCTCTTATCACCCCCATTCTCCACCCCACAGTAAAAAGCCTGTTGGAGGTGGCCAGCCCTGCCTTAGCAGCTGGGGGACACTGGTCCCCAAATGGGTCCTGGCTCTGATGATCATAATGATGGGGTGAGTCACGTGCCTCAGCAGCATGTTGCTTTTATTGGGTGCAAAGGGGAACAGAATTTGATTGTGACACATGAGGGGTAAATGGGGGGATTAATCCCTTTGCCCCTTCGCCCCCCCCCTCCCAGGAGAATGACTCAGGGCAGTAGCTTCCCTCCAGGAAGGGGACTACGCTGCAATTAGAAGCTCTGAGGAAAACCCCCAAACATGAGGATTTTCTCTCAGTAACGTGGGACCAGCCTGTTGATGACACTGAGCAAAACCCCAATGCATCCACCAGACAGTGAACACACCCAAGAAAGTAGGAGCAAACTATCTACATAGACACCCCAATCCCAGCTCCCCAGTCCCAGCTCGCTGTAAGGGACACAGTCCTTCAGCTCCTGCCTACGCCTATAAACAGGAGCACCACCAGCTTCTGGGTGCCTTAAGAAACCCCTGGCCCTGTAGCACCTGAGAGACTAGCAAAAAATCTGGAGAGTGTCATGAGCTTTTGTGGCACAACCCACTGCCTCAGACAACAAACACGGAGCAGGGGGAGGTGCCCATAAAAGCTTGTTGGGTTTTAAGCTTCTTTTAGTTACAGACTAACATGGCTCCCCCTGAGACTTTTAACCAGGCAAGGGTCTGTGTGTCTGTAACTGCCTGGGAGTTTTCTTAGGTAGCTTGGTCCTTGTTTGGGACATTTCTGAGGCTCTGACTTCTGTGGCGTTTTTTTTTCTTCATTTCCGTCCGGCGAGTGTGACTGGCTCCCAGTTGTGCAACCTGCTTTTAAAAAAAGAAGGCAGCTTGAACAGGCTACGCTGCTTCCTTACTCTCAGGAAACGAAACTAACCTGCAGGGCCAGGTTGCAGAGGGGCCATGGCTGCCGGGGACCTGGCCGGGAGCTTCCAGGACGAGGTGACCTGTCCCATCTGCCTGGAATATTTCATAGACCCGGTGACCATTGAGTGTGGGCACAACTTCTGCCGGGCCTGCCTCAGCCAGTGCTGGGGGGAGTCGGAGCCGAACTTCTCCTGCCCCCAGTGCAGAGAGACCATCCTGCAGAGACACCTGCGGCCCAACTACCAGCTGGGGAACCTGGTGGAGCTGGTGAAACGCCTGCGGCTCCCGGCAGGACCAGCACCCAAGGGGCAGCCAGGGTGCGAGAGGCACCAGGAGGCCCTGAAGCTTTTCTGCCAGGAGGATCAAGACCCCATCTGTGTGATATGCAGAGAGTCCCGGGAGCACCGGGAGCACACAGTGGTGCCCATCGAGGAGGCTGCCCAGGAGTGCAAGGTAGGGACCAGGCTCTGCAGGACAGGGAGTTACAGGAGCAGTTTCTCTGCAGCGACGGAGCCTCCTGTGTGTGTCTGACCTGCTCTGGGTAAAGCCAGGGGCCTGCCTGGGAACTGCACCCAGTCACATGGAGCTGGGCCAGGCCCAGCAGTGCTGCTGGGCAGTTACCGTGGGCTGGAGAGGGGGGGACCTGCTCCCCCAGCCTCACTGCTCCGTGGCGCTGTTCTTGCTGGGCACGAGCCAGTGGCCACAAGCAGCCCCCAGCGCCGCTGTCTGTGTTTGCAGGAGCAAATCCTGAGCCGCCTGCAGCGTCTGCGGGAGGAGAGAGACACGCTCCGGGGCCTGGAATCCGACTGGGCCGAGGAGAGCGAGAGGCTTCTGGTAGGTGCCTGGCCCTGCCCAGCCGTTTTGCATGGGGGAGGGGCAGCGACAGCATCGGGGTGGTGGGGGAGGGGGTATGTCTCTGTGCTAGCCGGTGTCTGGGTCATTCAGAAGGTTAAAGGGTTCCAGGGTCGTGCAGGGACACAGCTCAGAGTCACTTCATCCCATGGGGGTGGGGGCAGCCTCCGCTAGGGTTGCCAGATGGTTTAACAAAAAATACCAAACAGCCCCCTTCTCCCTCCAAAAACAAAACACTGGGAAAAAATTATGTTGAGGAAAAAAAAGGGGGGAGACCAAAGTTATTAAGCAAAAAAAAAAAGGGGGGGGGGAAGGCGCTTCACCTTTAAATGGCCCCGTACTCCTCACTCCCCACCTGCGCCAGACACGACAGGGGAAAATCGTCCCTGCCTGGCTTCCGTCCAAGAGAAATAGGAAATACTGGACATTTCACATGTCTGGTATTTTAGGAGTTTTTTTTCCAAGTGGGAGACCCGTATAACAGACGGGTCAGGCAAAAACCGGACACGTGGCAACCCTAGCCTCCACTCGCAGCTACCTGGTGTAAATCTGGAGAGTGACCCCACTGGGGTTCGGGTCAGGCTCCTCTGTTACCCTGGTGTTAGTTCCCACTGGGGTCAGTGGGTTCACCCCCGGGTAGCTGGGAGCAGCCTCTGGTTCTGCCTCTCTCCTGCGGAGGTCAGGGGTGAGGCCTGTCAAAGTGCTGCATGTGCCCAGCTGTGGCAGGGTCAGGCTGAGGGGAGATCTGTGCTGACCCCCGGGTGTGAGTGTCAGACACCCCAGGGATGCCAGTGGCTGGTTTGGGCCCCATTTCCCACGGCCTGGGCTGCACCTCAGTCTGTTGGTGTCGTGACAGAGGTTGGGGTGATTTTCGGTGACACTTTTGCCCTGGGACAAGTCCTGGGCCAGACCCAGCCGGCCTGGCAAAGACACAGAGTGAAACGCTCTGCACAGCCCGGACAAGGCCCTGCCGCTTCCCACGGCCCCTCTCACTCGTGTCCCGGCCCCGCCCGCTCTGCGCCCCCAGAGGCAGACAGATGTGGAGCGACAGCTGGTGCGCTGGGAGTGCCAGCGGCTGCGGCAGTTCCTGGTGGAGCGAGAGTGCCTCCTGCTAGCCCGGCTGGGGGAGCTGGACGAGGAGATTGGAAGGAGGAGGGAGGAACACGCCGCTCGCCTGGGCGAGGAGATTTCCCGGCTCAGCGCCCTGATCTTGGAGCTGGAGGAGAAGTGTCGGCAGCCGGCGCTGGAATTGCTGCAGGTGAGATGGGGTCAGATGTGCTCAGAGCCCAGTGTGGGGAGGGGACCCCCTGAGTCACTGGGGGCTCATAGGGTAACTCAGCGCAGAGAGCAGGGCCCGGGGTGGCTGCAGGGCTGGGGCCCTAGGGCTGCAGAGAGGCAGGAGTTTGGCCCATTGGGAAGGCTGATGAAAAAGTGGGCCTGGCCCCCTGCAAAGCAGCTGATGTAAAAGGGGCTCGGCTCCCCCTAGCACAGCCCTTCAGTGGGTCTGCCACCTGGGGGAGCAACCTGTGGGGCAGGGGAGCCATTTGGGGCAGGGGCTGAGCTGGGCCATGGGCACTGACTCTCTGCTCTGTCTCCTTCCACTCTAGGGTGTGAGAAGCGCCGTGAGCAGGTACGTCCGGGCTCCATCTGCCCCTCACCCCCTGTCATGCTGGGAGCAGGCTCAGAGCCCGGGCTGTGAATCCAGCCCCAGCCGCCAACCATGGGACTGCCGTACCCTCTGAACCCTGCCTCCTCCGTACCCACCACCCTGGGGCCACTGCCGCTGTGGGGGTGTGAGGCACCCTGGGAGGGGACTGCCCCACAGCTCTGGGATGGGCAACCCTCCCCGGGGGCCGGGCTGGCTCAGGGGAATATTAATAGGGCTGAGGCCTGTCACCCCAAGGGTCCAGCTGGGACCCGGCCCCAGCTTTGGCTTGGCCCATGAGGGGGCCTCTGGGGAAAGAGCCAAGTGTCCCAGGCCAGGCCTTGGGGGGAGTGTCCCCATCCCACAGTCCTCACCCCATGGCGAGTGACCCGGCCCCTGGGGGCTGAGCGGAGAAGCTGAGGAGCGGCTGGGCCTGGAGAACGGGCCTCTCTCTCAGCCATGGGAGTGGCCCAGCCAGGTCCTAGGGGGGCACATGGGCCAGGCCGGGTGTGCGGGAGCTGGGCCTGGTGCTGCCTGGGCTGCTTTCCCTCTGGCTGGAGAGAGGCCCCCAGGCTGTGTCCGCAGGAAAAACTCCCTGGGCAGCAGAGGTCCAGGCCCTGTGAGCTCTGCCTGTGGCCCAGCCCCCACCCGCTCCCCTGTCTGGCTTGGGGGGGGGGGGCCGAGGCAGGAGGCCAATAACACCCTCGTGTCTCTGCAGAGGCGAGGCGGCGACGTCGCCGCATCCTGCGCCCAAGTGCCCGGAGCTGGAGCGGAGAATCCGGGACTTCCCAGGAGAGAACAGTCTCCAGGGGGCCGTGACGGGATTCCTGGGTACGGGGCGGCGCTGCTGGGGGCTCCTCTCTCACTGTCTGGGGGTGTGGGGAGGGGCGTGGAAAGGCCCAGCTGGGTCTGAGACCCCAGGGTCTGCTCCTGGAGGGCTGGCAGGTTCCTGAGCCCTGGAAGGGGGGGGGGGGGGCGGCGAGCTGCTCTGAGCAGAACGGCAGGATCCCAGCGGGATGCGAATGGCAGAGAACAGGCGCGGGGAGTGAAGGTGCCTCCCCTGCTGTCCCTGCTGCCGAGCAGAGAGTCCCCCAGCCCAGCCAGCGCAGGGGGAGGTTTCTGGGGACGCTGGGAGCTTGTTGCCGTGGGAGACGTTATCACAGACTCAGGGCTCGAGTCCCAGCCGCGCGCCTGGGCCCGGTGTCTAAACCCCTTGGGCCAGACGCTCAGAGCTGGGCAGGTGCCTGGTGAGTCACACAGGTGCCTGGTGGGAGTTTCAGAATCCCCAGAGCAGCTGGGCCCCTAACTCCCTCTGGTGGCCATAGGAGTTGGGCACCTCCCCTGTTCTTGTGCGTGTGAAATCCCAGGGGCTGCGTGGCTGGGGGTGGAAACACTTGAGAGAAGCTGGCTCCGGGGCCTTGCTCCCCAGGGACCCACTGGCAGCGCTGGGCAGAGCTGGGCTGTGAGCCCTGGACACTGCCTCCCCACTGACGGGTTTTTCTCTTCCCTTGCAGGGGCGCTGGCTGCGGAGAGAGGTGAGGATCCCGGGTGCTGCCCTAGGGCTGGGCAAGGCAGCTGCTGGGAGCCTGTTCCCCCCACCCAGAGCAGCTCCATGGTTGGGCGGGCACGAGGGGATCGGTGCAGGGGGGAATCCAGCTGGAGAGTGTGGGACAGAGCAGCCGAGGGGAGACAGAGGCTGTGGGGAGCCAGGGCAGATCCGAGGGTGGTGGAAGGAGCCAGGACATCCCTGCTCTGCGGTGGGAATTCTCACCTCTCTCTCTCTGCTTGTTCCAGGACTCAGGCGAGCCCGAGGATTCGCAGGTAACTGGCCTTGCACTGGTATCGGTGACGCCATCTCCCACCCTTGGGAGAGACTGGCTCCCAGAAGCCCCCCCACCCGCCCGGCCCTTGGGGAGCAATAACACCAGACCCTTGGGCCCACCCCTGTGCAGGGACCCCACAGGCAGGGGCTGGGAGTCGGGGGGCCTCACACACCCTGCTGGCAAAGCTGGAGCCTGGGGAGGGGCTGGGGGTGTTATGGAGCCAGGTTGTGACTCCAGAGCTAAGGCCAGGAGCCGCTTCCCACCTGAACCCTGCTCATCCCGCCTTGGTCTGGGACAGGAGGCGGCTTCCTGGCAGGGTCCCCTCGGCGCTCTGCAGCCTGGGAAGAAAACTCCGGGCGTGTCAAGTCAGAGGGGCTGGGCTGAGGGCCCGTCTCCTGTTTAAACAAAAGGGCTATGTCTGTACTGAACTATTTTGTGCAAGAAATATGCAAATGAGGCAAAGCATGGAATATTGCCATGCCTCATTTGCATAATTAATTCAGCTTCATTTTTGCACACGAGGTTTTTGCACAAAAAGGCACCGTCTACACCGCTCCTTTTTGTGCAACAGTCTCTTGTGCAAAAAGCGGCCGCTCGTAAATTATGCAAATGAGGTGTGGTGGTATTCCACGCTTTGCCTCATTTGCATATTTCTTGCCCAAAACAGCGCAGTAGCCAAGGGGTCTGTCTGCTTGGCCCAGGGCAGTGAGTCTCCAAGCCGTGGGGAGCACACAACAGGGGGGTGGCTGGGTCAGCACAGGCCGGGCGCAGGCCCTGATACATGGGGGGGCTCAGTAGAGAAGGTCGTGTGAGATCGGCAGTGACAGCTGCCCAAGCTCTTCAGGGCTATTTAATGCTGGGGCACGAACCCCACAACCAGAGTCTGCCCCTCCCGGCTCTGGGACGCGCTGCCCACCTGTGTAGCCAAATCTGCCATGTCTGCAGAGCCCGGTGTGAGACCCCCAGTGTGTCTGCCCCAGGGCTGGACAAGGGGAGCCAGGAGGGTGTCTGGGGCAGTTGCTAGCTGCCCTCCTGGGCTCTGTGAGGGGGGCTGTGTGGCCAGTGCCTGCGCTGGGAGACGCCGGGGCAGTGGTAGAGGGTCTGTGCCGCTCGCAGGGCCCAGGGGACACGTCGCTCTGGGCAGAGAGTTCAGGCTGGAGCCGAGTCTCCACTGGCAGCCGGGTCTGTGGGCTGAGATCAGGGCTGGGGGGATTTTCCTGGCCAGGGCACATTTCACAGCCACTCTGGAGTGTCCAGCTGGTGCCCTGAGCCTGGCCTGCCCGGCACCGTGTGGGGCTGGGGCTGGGGACAGTCCCTCCCTGCCGGTCACTGGGGCCTGGGCGCCTCAGCTGCTCAGGCAGGTTTGCAGAGGGGCTGGGCAATCGGGTGCTAATGGTTCATCGGCAGAACAATTCGATTTGGGGTCCAGTGAAACTGCTCCCGGCCCCAGGCTGAGTTTGCTGGCGAGTGTCCATGGACAGAGCCAGGTGCCGCCGCTTCCCTTCCAGCCTGTAGCCCAGGGGCGGGGACCCAGCTGGGAGCCCCAGGTCCCATCCCTGTGTGGGGCGGGGCAGGGATGGGAATGTGGGTCCCCCCTCAGGTGGGGGCTGGAACCGCTGGGCTCCGGGGGTCTGATGTGGGGTCCCTCAGTCTCTGCTGCTGCAGATGCTCCCTGGGTGTAAACACGGCCCTGGGCCCTGGGCAGAGTGTGGGGGTGAGCCTGGCTCTGCAGCACAGTGGGGCGGCCCCGCCTGGGAGCCCAGAGTCCAGCCCCAGTGACCTGCAGTTACTGACTCAGTCAGGGGAGGGGCGCGGCCCCGGCACAGCAGTGTCTGAGGCCGTGGGAGCCGGGCTCCCTTGCACTGAAGCAGCTGCCCCCGTGCAAACCCCCAGTGCAGCCACGTGGGTGTGAACTGGGACTGGCCCCAGTGCAGCTTCTCCCAGGTGTGGGGGGGCGGGAAATGGCCCCTCCCCTCCCCACTGCCCTCATTGGTAACAGCCCATTGGTTTGCAATTGCACCCCCCTCCCATCCTCTGCCTCCCTGCCCCTCCTAGGAGCCCTGGGGGAGGGGCTGGGCCAGGGAAGTGGAGACCTGTCCCTCCCCTCCTCTTCCTCCCTCTGTCTGTCCTTACGCTCCACCCCTCCATCCCCCTGGCACCTGCCCTTCCCCTTCCCCTCCCCCACACCCTCCTGGTGCCTCCCCCTTCCCTCACTGCCCCCCAATGCCTGCCCCCTGCCTCCTTCTTCTGTGCCCACCCCCTCACCGCCCTCTGCCCCAGTTCTCCTCACGCCCCTCTGCACCCTCACATGTGACTTGCATCATGCTCCCCCCTTTCACTCCCTCTGCCCCAGCACCCACCCCGCTCTCCCCTCCCCCTCCCTTTTGTCTGTCCGTCCCTTCCCCCTTCTGTCCCCTGGCACCTGCTCCTCCCCCTCTCCCTGGTGCCCTCCCTTCCCTTGCCCCCTTCAACCTCCAACAGCTGCTTCACACCTGGCCTCTTGTTGGCCCTGGTGCCTGTCCCACTCCAGGCTGCACCCCTGAGCCCTGGCACCTTCTGCTTGTACCCTGTAGCCCCTGGCATCCACCCTTCCCTTGCCCTCCCACCCCCTGGCACCTGCCCCTCTTCCCACCCCTCTAGCCCCTGGCATCTGCCCCACCTGGGCCTCAGCATGAGCCCTTCCCTCACCCCCCTGTGCCTGCCCCTTCCCTCACATCCCCACCCCCTTCCACCTTCCCTTTAATTCTGCCCCTCCCCTCTGCCTCCTGACACTTGCACCCTCCCCCTCCCCAAACCACTGGTGCCAGCCCCTTTGTGCTCCCTCCTCTGGCCCCACCTCTCCCTGCTGCTTCCCCGCGCAAGTCCCCACCCTTGGCCCCCTTTGGGTCCCCTAATGTTTTCCCCTTCCCCTCCCATCTCCTCTAGCTCATTGGTGTCCTCCCCTCCCCTCTGGATTCCTGCCCCTCCCCTCCCCTTCTTCTAACCTCTGGGTCCTGTCCCTCCACTCACCTTTCCTCTGACCCCCTTGTGCCCTCCCTTCTCCTCACCCAACTCTCTGCCCCCCTGTGCTGCCCTGTTCCCTGGTCCCCACTCTGCCCTCTGGCGCCTGCCCCTCTGCTCTCTGCCCTGCTTGCCTCTGCCCCTCTGCTCAGCCCCCCTCCCTCCCTCCCTCCCTCCCTCCCTCCCTCGGGACTGCTCCTTCCCTGGCCCGTCTCTGTTCTCCTGGCACCCACCCCTCATGTCCCTCCCCCCCTTGATAACCACCCTCCCCTTGCTGCCCTTTTGCCCCCTGGGGTCTGCCCCCCCATCCCCTTCTTACCTCTCTCTTTCCCTTGTCACCTGCCTCGTCTCCCACCCCCTCCTTGCCCCTGGGGTCACGTGAGGCCTGGAGGATGCTGGCAGGGGAGGAGAACGTGAGTCAGGAAGTGTCATTTCCCCTTCACCGCACACAGGGGCCAGGGGCACCCAGTGACGTGACCAGGCAGCGAGACTGATCCACACACCAGGCAGCGTTTCCTCATGCAGCGCAGTCGGCCGGTGGGACTCTGCCGGGGGTGGGGTGAAGGCCAAAGTCACAGCATGGTCAGAAAGGGCAAGATCCGTTCACGGAGGGTCGCTCCGTCAGTGGCTCTGAGCCAGGATGGGCAGGGATGCGCCAGCCTGATCTGAGTGTCCCCAACCTCTGTGCGCTGGATGCTGGGAGTGGCCGACAGGGCAGGGCTCACGAGACGATTCCCCCTCTGCTCATTCCCTCTGGCTGCTCCAGGCGCTGCAGTGGCAGGAGGCAGGACACTGGGCAGAGGGACCAGGGGTCTGGCCCAATATGGCTGATTTTGCATAAATATTAATTATAATAATAACAACACAGTCAACACAGAAACTCCCCCAGACACTGGCCTGTCGCACTAGCGATGTCGTGACACAACGACCCTGGCAAATAGTGAATTTTAAAAGTCTTGGCCTCCTAGGAAACGTGTTTTTCTATCAGATTCCCAGGTACAAAGCAGCAGGCTGGAGTCTCTGACACACAGTCCCACAGACCCATGTTCTGGCTGCTGCTGTTTCTGCGCCACCGTTCCCTCTCCTGCTCCGTCCCCAATCGCCCAGCCCCAGCACCTTCTGCTGCCCACCCCCAAGTGCCCTCAGCCCATCCCTCGAGGTCCCACAAGATCTGGGCAATGGCAGCTCTGAGTGGGGAACCTCGCGGCTAGTGCAGGCCGGGCTGCCCCCCTCTCCCGCACACAGACACTGTCCCCAGCAGGGCTCAGCCCTGAGAACTCTGTGACTGCAGCTCCAGCCGTCACTGAACCAAGCCAAAGGATCTGTCTGGTCCAGGCAGCTCTGTCTGCATGGGAGAGAGGGGCCAGCAAACCAGGCCTGTGGTGCTAGGAAACCCCTGGGCCACCGGCCCTCATTTCACTAGCATCCAGCAGCCCCACCCCTGCTCTCCAGCGCAGGATGTGTGGGGGTGGCCAGGGCTTAACGTGTCACTGGAGAAGTGCCGGGCTCCAGCATGTTTATTTTCCCAGCTGATGAGTGAAGCCCAGAGGTGCCAGGGCTGGGAAGTGCCAGGCCCAGAGGAGGCCAAGTGCGTCTGTATCTTAAAAACCCTCAAAAACCAACGAGTGCTCCTGTAGCACCTGAGAAACCAACAACCAATCTAGTAATTTTCAGGCTGGAGGGCGCTGCAGGACTTTGTAAGCCCAGAGGTGCCGGGGCTGGGAGCCCAGAGGGGCGGGAGCTGAGCCCTGGCAAACCCCAGCACAGATTCGGTGCTGAGGGTCCCTCCCCCACGCAGGCCAAGCCCAGCTCTGCTGCTGCGCGTCACTCAGACAGCTCTGTGGGCCGGTCCCCAGGTAGGGCAGGCGTGTCCCTGGCAATACAGGCTGGGCCTGGCCAGGGCTGGCCCAAGGCATTCTGGCGCCCTGGGCATGGGCGCGCGGGGCCACCACCGGGTGCACAGCACATGCGCAGGCCCGCCCATGGGGAGTGGACCCACTCCCCCTAGGGTGTGCAGGCCTGCGCCCGGGGCGCACGCCGTATGCGCGGCCTGGCTATGTGTAGGGCCCGGCAGCCATGGGATGAAGGGCGTTGCTGGCCGGCACTGCGGGGATGCAGGCAGGCCGGCGCTGTGGGAGCCGGTGCCCGGTGCCTGATGGCAGCTGTAAGGGACACCGCACGCCCCTTACAGCTGCCATCAGGCGTCCCCCATCGGTTGGCGCCCCGGGCAGCTGCCCGGCTCACCCATGCCTCCGTCCGGGCCTGGTACTGGCATCATTCCAATCCAGCTCCTCATGAACTGTCTGGGGGAAGGGGGGCTCATGCAGACCCTGCTTACACATCAGTGGGTCGGCCAGGGCAGCTGGACCAGCCCCATTGACACCGGCACAGACAGCAGCTGGGAGAGCTCATCCGGGCCCTGCTGTCACACCCGCCCTGCACGCTCAGGGGAGAGTCAGGAGCCACCCAGTGGATCAGCAGAGCGTTTGCATGGCCACAGCCCGTGTGTCTCCTGGGTGCGCCTCAGTGCACGTCACAAAATGTATTCCGCACACGGCTAGGAACAGCTGGAGGGAGCACTGGTGTACCCCCCCCCCCGGGGGTCCTAGGGAAATCCCAGCAGAAACCTGCCCCTCCCTTCACCCACCTCTGTCCTCATGGTGCCTGCTCCTCTTGCCCCCCCCAATAGCCCTCTTCTGCCCCTCTCATCTGCCCCTCCCCTTCCCCCTTCCAGCATCAGCCCGTCCCTCCCCTGCCCCACTGACACCTCCCCACCCCTCCCCTGCCCTTTCCATTCACTGTTTCCCCTTGGCCTTTGTTAGCCCTGGTGCCTGCCCCATTGCTGCCTGCCCGTCTGCTCCCCCTCTACCCCCTGCCTTTAACCCCTCCCTGACAGGTGTCCAACCTGCTCTTCAATATCTCCAGGGATGGAGACTCCTCAACCTCCCCAGTGTCTCACCCCCCTGACAGGCAGGAACTTTTTCCTCATGTCCAACCTGAACCTCCCTTGCTGTTGTTTAAACCCCTTGCTGCTTGTCCTGTCCTCAGAGGCCAAGGGGAACAATTTTTCTCCCTCCTCCTTGTGACACCCTTTTAGATACTTGAAAACTCATGTCCCCTCTCAGTCTGCTCCTTTCCAAACGAAACAAGCCCAATTCCTCCAGCCTCCCCTCCTAGCTCATGTTCTCTCGACCTTTCATCGTTCTTGTTGCTCTTCTCTGGACCTTCTCCAATTTCTCCTCCTCTCTCCTGAAATGTGGGGCCCAGAACTGGACACAAGACTCCAGCTGAGGCCTGATCAGCGCAGGGCAGAGCGGAAGGACGACTCCTCGTGTCTCGCTCACAGCGCTCCTGGGAATCTGCCTCCCTGGTGCCTGCTCTTCCCTTTGCCCCTCGGCCTGCCGGGGGTCTCCTCCCTGGGCCCCCCTTTGGGTCCTGTGGTGTAGGCCCCACCCCATCTCTGCCGCACTGGTGCCCACATCTCCTCCCCCCTCTGCCTCCATAGGGCCTGTCCTTTCCCACACCCCTCTGTCTGCCCCTGTGCCCCTCTGCTCCCTTCCTCCCCCTCTGCCCTCTGGTGTCCACCCCTCCCTCTGCCCTCCTAGCATCTGCGCCTCCACTCAGCCCCCCAGGGGACTGCCCCTTCCCTCACCCCTCTGTCCCCTTGCGCCTGCTCCTCTTGCCCCACATTGGCCCTACAGTTGCTCCCTCTGCTCCATCCCTCCCTTCCCCTCTCTCCCATCATCTGCCCCTCCCCCTTCCTCTCCCAGCAATACCCTGCCCCTCCCCCCACTGTCAGCTTGCCGCCCCTCCCCCGTTCCTCCCGCCCTTTTCCCGCTCTGTGTCTCCTCCCCGGCAGAGGGGCCTGACTCCCCTCAGGTAATAAACCCCCCCCCCCGCACAGCAATTAACGGGGGGGAGGTTAATTTCCCCCTGACCCCAGGGACCCGCCCCTGCCCCCGGCCCTGACTCTGTGACTCTCCCCAGTGGACGTGACGCTGGATCCAGACACGGCTCATCCCGACCTCGTCCTGTCTGAGGATCGGAAACGTGTGAGACACGGAGACACGCGCCAGGATCTGCCCGACAACCCCCAGAGATTTGACACTTCTCCCTGTGTGCTGGGCGCCGAGGGGTTCGCGGGCGGGAGGCGTTACTGGGAGGTGGAGGTGGGAGACAAGACAGGCTGGGGCCTGGGGGTCTGCAGGGAATCTGTGAGCAGGAAGGGGAAGGTCACAGCATCACCTGGGAGCGGATACTGGGCCGTGTGGCTGTGGGACGGGGGATACAAGGCCTGCACCTCCACCCCGACCCCCCTCCCCGTGAGCGCCAGGCCCAGCCGGGTGGGGGTTTTCCTGGACTACGAGGCGGGCGAGGTCTCGTTTTACAATGTGACTGACAGGTCCCATCTCTTCACCTTCACCGGCACCTTCTCCGGGACGCTGCGCCCTTTCTTCTGTCCCTTTCTCAATGCTGGAGGCACCAACGCGGCTCCCCTGACCATCTGCCCGGTGCTGGCCCAGGCGGGAGGGAATCCCTGCCCCAGACAGTGACCCCGCGGCACCGACCGGCCCCTCCCAGCGCTGCGGCTCTTCCCCCAGGGCAGGGCCGGTTACTGCAGGTACCTGGATGTTTTGTGCCAACCAGTCACTGCCCCTTTCCCTTTGCAAGTGGAGCCTCCAGTGGAAAACCAGACACCTGGCAGCCCAGCCCAGGCCGGGTGAATGGGACCCCCTGGCTGGAAGGAGCCCAGGCTGCCTTTCCCCCCTACCCCGGGTTTGCTCCACCCCAGCACAGGGTGAGGCTGGTAAGAAACATGGTCAGACAGCGGGTGGGATTTGCTGCCCTCACCTTGCCCCGTCCCCTGCCCCAGATGAGGAGGGAGGGGACTTTCACTCCTGTCAGAGTTTTCTACTGCTGTGAAATCTCAGTGTCAAATATGAAAGAAAAAACGTTTTCTAATTTAGAAACTTGTTATTGTAACAAGGTGTCAGCACAAGAACCTTTTCTTTTACAGTTCACCAACTTTTTATTAAAAATCTATTTTTAGAAACGGAATTTTTGACCTTTTTCTTCCCTTACAGCTATATCGATGTTTGACTTATTTACAGGGCATTGTGTGTATGTCAGCTGTGGCACTTCAAGCAATCCGAAACATTTCTGCGAACACAATTCGTTATGGCATTGTCAGACTGTCATGAATCGACCCACCGTCTCCCCCCCTCATCTCTGGCTCCTTGAGGTGGGAGCCGGACCGGCTCGAGTTCACAGCCCTTTGTGGGGCAGAGTGGGGGGTCCGGGCCCACCCTCTCTCCGGACCCCGACCCAGGGCCCTAACGCCAAGAGCATGGCTCTTGGCGGTAGCAGGGGGTGTGTACCCCAAACACACCTGCTCCCGGGGTTCACGGTCCACCCTGGGCCGCTTCCACTCCGCCGGCGTTACGACCCGGTGTCTCTCTGCTCCTCCCCTCCTACTGTCCCATGCTCCGTACTCCCTCTCCTCCCGCGGTCCTCGTTCGTGTCTTCCCCCTTCCTTGATGTCCTGTCTCCCCCTTTATACCGTCCTCCCTCCCCCCGTCGTTCCCAGGCTCCCCCCACTTCCGAGTTTTCCTCCCGGTCCTGTCCACGCGCGCCCGTGACGTCAGCGTCACTCCCGGGTGTACGCTGATGACGCGCCTCTTCCCCGGCGTCCGGCACCCGCGGACCCTTCGCGCTGGCCCGTACCTTGCGCCGCTGGTGAGTGGCGGGGTTGCTTCACCCCGTCACACAGACTGTTCAGTGACAATGTCCATGTGTCGTAACCAGCGCAGTGACATGTGTGCAGCTGCTCCCTCACTCTCTTGCCCTGACCAGCTCTCTCTAGAAAGCAGGGCTCATACACCCCATACTGCGCTGCACCTTCGAACATTCACAGGTGAAAAAAACATAGAATGAATTAACCAATCTCATTAGATTCACGTGATTTTATAATATTCTTTGAATTTCTGGCTGCATAAACTCCTGCAATTTTCAACTGTCTAGCTACAGATCTCTGGTAATCAAGATATGGCCCCTCCCTGCCTGCTCTTGCATCAATTAACACCGCTCTGTCCTCAACCTGACATCCTGCCTTCCTCTCCATAGAAATCTCTGCTGCAATGTCGTCTTTAGTTTATTTTTCTATAGAAATATTATTCGCAGCCAGCGTGCATTGATTTCAGTGTAGTGTTGGGCTTTTCATGTCCTTGGTTATAAAGACACAACAAATGCAGTTTGGTAAAGAAACAGAGAAGGGATCCTTTTACCGAGTCTTCACAGATTAACTTAATTGTATTAAAGATGCTGGCACATAATGACTCCTAACATGGAGTGTGGTGAAGTTTGCTTTCTTCCCAGCCACAGATCAATGGAAAAGATCACAGTTTTGTTTGTCATACATTTAGGGGATGTCTGCACAGCAGCATTATTTCAGAATAACTGACTTTATTTCGAAATAACAACATGCGCATTGCAACAGCGAGCTGTTACTTCGAAGTAATGTCGAGCAGGGGGGGGGCCGTGTCTCTTGTGGCGGTGGTTTGCTAGGCCAATGTGGACACCCCGGGCGTTAGAGGGGTGGGATCCTATAATCTGTGCAATCACGGGCCAGGGTAGATGTGGCAGAGCTGGTTATTGCGAAGGCCACAAAGAGATTTATGTGTCCTCGGAACACGTATCCTGCACTCGAAGGGATTCTCTACCCTGGATGAGGGACAGCACTGAAAAGTGCTGGGCAGCGTTCCCTCTAAGGTGTGCACCTGCACAGCCGCGCACAAAAAATTCTCCACCCACCTCCCTCCCTCCTCCACAGAGGTGAGTGGCGCATGCTCTCGCGGGTGGGGGCTGCTGTGGCCCTCGTGGTGGTGGGTAGGGGAAAATGGAGGGCCTGGTCCAGAGACTGAGGCCTGCATTGAGGTCACATGGTGGCAACCTGCTCCGGCCATGTGGTGAGGGGCCAGGGCCCAGCTGGGGCTTGCTGGGGGGCTAGTGCCTGCTGCGTGGTGGGGAGGTTTGCTCTGGTGGGGAGCCAGGGGCTGCTGCATGGAGGTGTGGGGGGGTGCTGCTCCAGTGAGGAGCCAAGGGCTGCTGCATGGCGGGGGGCTGGGGCCTGCTCTGATGGGGGCCCAGGGCATACCACATGGTGGGGGTGGGAGGTGTTTCTCAGGCAGGGAGCCAGGGCATGCTGCATGGTGAGGGGGCTACTTGGGTGGGGCTGGGGAAACCAGGGTCTGCCACAGGGCGGGGGAGCTACTCAGGTGGGGAGCCAGGGCCTGCTGTGTGGTGAGGGCTACTCTGGGGGGCGGGGGAGCCAGGGCCTGCTGTGGCCACATAGTGAGGGGGAGGGGGGGGAGTCAGGGCCCACTCTGGCAGCCAGGGCCCTGGTCCAGTGACTGGAGGCCTGTGCTGAGGCCACAGGTTGTGGGGCACAGGGCCGGCTTTAGGAAGTGGGGGGCCCAATTCGAATAGTTTTGGCAGGGCCCCACAACCCAGAATTTTTTGTAGAGCAAAAAAAAAAAGGACACTTAAACCACAACCACACCCAAATATCACATCAGAAGTAGATGTGATCTAAATGTATATCAATATAGTTGAACATTTTCAAAAAAAAAAATGCCATCCTTTATGATGCAAAATTTTACACAAAATTAAATCAGTTGCCTTAAGTGTAGGTCAAATATTTTCAATTGCAAACTATCCAATCTTTTCAATAAAGTTTAAAGTTTGATTTTTAAAAAGTTACTGGAGAGCATTGCAGTTTTCTGTTACATTGATTTACTTTTTAAATAGCAAAAATGCAGTCTGTTAAGAAAGTGTCAGTTCTGTGGTCAAATTCCAGTCCTTAGTTATTTCAGCACCAATGATTTCACAAGGTAATAAGGTACCACACCGCCACTGCCTCCTTTGCACTGCCCTTTAACACATATTGCCTGCATGTTGAGTCCAAGGTCAGTCTACACAAGATTTTATCAATGATTTTTGCTCAAGCAATCACTGAGACAAGACAAGGACTCTCAATTGATTCTAGTCAGCTCTGCCTTTAAACACGGTGGCTGCGTCTAGACTGGCATGATTCTGCGGAAATGCTTTTAACGGAAAAGTTTTTCCTTTAAAAGTATTTCCGCAAAAGAGCATCTAAATTGGCACGGGTGCCTTTGCGCAAAAAGTGCTTTTGCGCAAAAGCATCCATGGACAGTCTAGACACGATTTTGCGCAAGAAATCCACGATCACCATTTTGCGAATTGGGACCTTCTTACGCAAAAAATTCCTTCCCTGTCTACACTGGCCCTCTTGCGCAAGTATTATTTAAATCGCCGCTTCGTTTTCCTATGTCGGGTAGCCTAATCTACATGCCTCTGATGACAGAGGCATGTAGTCTAGACGTACCCTGGCACAAGAGCCTCTTCCACAACAATGGTGGCTCATTAGATATGAAAATGAGGTTCACCCACTCCGTTGCCCACTTGCCACTGCTCCTACCGGTCGCCCGCCAGCCACTCCCTCCAGCCACCCCTTCCATGCTGCTGTGGGTGCCAGTGTCTCACCACACTGTGAAATCAGACCAGAGACAGACACTGTCAGTAAACACTCATATCGGAAACGCTCCTCTGGATGCTGGGCCCACCAGAGCCGTGTGCCGCTGCCATCTGCCTGCTCCGTGGACATCTTCCCATTGCAGAGCGTGCGCCGAGCCAGACTGTGACTAGACAGCCCGTCTCCGGGCACCCAGGGACTACGTCTACACTACAGGCTTCTTGCTCAAGAATGGCCGTTCTTGCGCAAAAACTTGAGGAGCATCTACACTGAATGCACGTTCTTGTGCAAGTAAATTTACGGCAAAATGTAGGAAAAGGGCTTCTTGGGCAAAAGTTATTCCTCTTCCCATGAGGAATAAACTCTTGTGCAAGAGCTCTTGCACAAGAAGGTAGTATGAATGGGCAACGGGTTTTTTGTGCAAGAAACCCATATGGTTAAAATGGCCATCAGAGCTTTCTTGCACAAGAAAGCGTGCACACTGCCATGGACATTCTTGTGCAAAAGCACATCGCAGTGTGGACGTGCTCTTGCACAAGACGTTTTGCACAAGAACTCCTACACAAAACAGTTCTTGTGTAATAGCCTGCGGGGTAGATGTAGCCAAGGGGTGTTTGGGTTTGTTACCAGCACTGAGCTCTGTACAACAGCCCAGGGAACATTGTGAAAAGCCAAAACCTTCCCGCCCTGGGTGTCCCTGGCCAGTCACTGACTGGCACAAAGGTTCCTGGCAGTGCTGGCTTTGGGTAATTGGTAACAAATCCTAGCCGCTCAGATGAGGTGGCCGAGTGGTTAAGGCGATGGACTGCTAATCCATTGTGCTCTGCATGCATGGGTTCAAATCCCATCCTCGTCTGGTGTTTGCAGCCCTTCCTCTTGCTTCTCCCAGATCTCTCTTCAGTTCAGTGCCAGCCCCTCCCACTGCAGCCTGGGGAAAGGGGAAATCTCCACAGAGACACTCCCAGATGGGACCCTCAATCCCTTCTGCCCTCAAGGGGAAACCTCACAAAGGAGATTCCAGGCAGCCAGGCCATGGGGGTCTCTGAGATGCCCCAGCCCTACAGCCTGTCCCACCTGGCTGTTGCCATGGTCCCTCTGTGAGGTCACTGCCTCCCAGCCAATGAGCTGAGGTCCTGCACAAGGCCCTTGTGATGTCACTGCTGCCTTGCAGGCTCATGTCCTGGCCCTGGCCAGCCCCTTGGCCTGTGTGAGCTGCTCCCCCTCTGCCCTCGTCACTCAGGGCTGGTTCTGGGGCTCACACAGGGAACATCAGAGGCTGCTCAGGGGGCCACATGCCCCCAAGGTCACCTTTTAAATGTCAGGGCAAGCCAGGATCTATCCCGTCACTTCCCCAAGACCCCTTTGCTGAGCCCCTGCCCTCCCCAAACCTTTCCATGGACTCTTGGTTACTACTGGACACTCGCCACTAATGACATAATCACACCCCTGCCATTTTGCTAGGGCTGCAGCTGGGGAGAAAAGTTTAATTTAAATAAACAGATTAAGCGTTTGAACTGTCTCATGTTAGCTGATCAAACTTCATTTGAAATAAAGGAAAACATTGCAGCCAGCACACAAGGTTTCAATGTTGCTTTATTTATGGCAGGGGGGGAACCTTTTCTGGGTCAGGGGCCACTGACCCACAGAAAAATCGGGAACCACAAAAGTGAGACACAAAAAACCTCCTCCAAAGGCCCCCAGCCCTCTCTGATGTGGCCCCCAACTAAGACACCTCCCTCCTCTGGTGTTCCAGCCCCATGGCATGAGGGGAAGGGACAGGCAGGACTGAGGTTCACATTTACTTTTTAGGGCTGCAGAACTAGTGGATTTTGTGGACCTGCTTAATCTATTGGTTTCTAATCGAAAACCTGAACCACTCAGCCGCCTCAGCCCTGATCTGAGCAGTGCCAGAGGGCAGGGGAAATTGGTAAATAATCCCAGTGCCCAGGCCTGACGGCACCTGCCCCACAGAATTCACACAGCAAATCTGGCTCCCCGAGCACAGGAGGAGTTTGGGGGCTCATTGCTGGGCTGTGGGGTGAAGCATTAAACCAGCCCCCTCCTGTGGGGCTGTGAGTGTTGCTGTCCCTGCTGTACAGACAGGGCCATGGAGACAGGGAGAGATTCACTGAACAGGCCAAGGTCACCTAGCGAGTTAGAGCCAAGGTCTGCCCCCAGCTCCCTGCCCCACCCACCGACGTGCTGACTCCCTCGCTGCCATGGGGCTGTTTGCATTGGCCTCTTCTCTCTGGAACCAGGTTTAAGCCACAGCTGAGGCTCTGGGCAGGGGGCTGGGTATGGGGGGTCTGAGTGTGGGAGGGGGAGCATGTGTTCCTCTGGCTCAGCTTTTCCCTTTATTCTAGCCCAGCAATTACCCTACTGCAAAGCAGAGTGAAGAAATGAGGGTTTCTGTGAGCTGCGGTGCAATAGTCAGAGTCTTGGACTTCTAAGCTGTAGCCATTAGTGTGAGCTAGACTAGTCATTCCAACATCGTGGGTTCAAATCCCACTGGAGTCACTTAAGGTGCTCTCTGATTTCCAGAGCAACTTTTACAGAACAGGCTGGACCTGCCCCTGTTTCATGATGAGAGTGTCAGGAAGCTTGTGATCCCAAGACCTGTGTGTGAGACTGCCCTGGGGGGGCTCACAGGAGAGAGCCCCTGGGTACCACACATGGGCCACGGAGACCTGCTCCATGGTCAGCTGGGTGCGAGAGACGTGCCTGAGACTCCTGGTGGGTGTGTTGGCCCTCCCCTGCCCTTCCTTGAAAGAGACGGGACAAACACAGGCTGGTTGACAGGGGCTGTGACACTCCAGCAGCGGGGCCGTCCAGCGATTCAGATGGATTCAGACCAGGCTGGTCGGAGCCTCTTGCGCTCACCAAGGGGGATTCTGCACTTGCTGCCTTGGGAGCCAGGGTCACATTGCAGAGCTCCCTCAGGGCAGGGTTTGGGTCTCAGGGTTTGGGTTGGAGTCCCTGGGACGGGGGAGGGGGGTTTGGTCCCTTCCTGAGGGCACAGAATTAACAAGAGAGAATTACTTCCCCTGCAGCAATCTGAGTTGGCTAAAGAGTTGGTAACAGAATATTTTCCTAAGTTTAAATAGAGGAAAGAAAAGCCTCTGTGGTGTAGCCATCACTGTGTTTGTTTAACATACAGCAGCTCCTTAGTTCAAAGCCCTATAGAAACACAGGCTCTTGAGGTGCCCTCTCTGATGGGCCAGGCATGTTCTACTCTGAGCTGGGGGTCTCAGGGCTTGGGTCCCTTGTTGCCCTACTCAGGGTTGTGCAGAGGTGTCTTGGAAGCTCTGGTCGAAGGCTCTTTCACAGGCGAGTTCTTCTTGCTGGTCTCCTTCTTGGACCCCAGTTTATATAGTGAAAATTGAGTCCTGCTTAGCAATATTTTAACCAATTATTTTAGTATAATTTTGCTAACCACTCATAAGATACTATTGTGATTTACCGAACCAATCATACTCCACCACCTTAGTTGATTTACACCTAGCAAAATTAATTTTACAGCAGACAGAAACAGATCCAAACCAGACAGCGACCACACAGACAAACAATGGGAAAGGGAGGACAAGAATCATAGAATGCCCATTGCACAACCACAACTATTGATAAGCAGTTTCTTGCCAGACAAAACGGTGTTTAACGCCGCCGCCTGAGACTCTGTTTGCTTGAGACCCCAGAGCCCTCCAGAGCCCTCCCTTGGGCTGCCTGGTATGTGGGGAATTAGTTCTAGTGGTGGATTTGCAGAGTCCCACAGCAGCTGCTGCCAGCGTGCGGATGTGCACGTCTGTCTGGGGTTACTGGGGACCGGCCTGATTGGGTGAGTCCCGGATTCTGTTCCTGCCAGGATGGACAAAGCAGCAGTGAGAGAGGAGCTTCAATAGCTCAGCTGGCAGAGCCAGGGCTGTATTGGTGTTCAGCAGGTGTTCCTAGGGGGCTGGCTTGATGCTGCTCTAAGGAAAGTTCCTTTATTCTTCCCTGGCAGAGGAGGGGCAGGACTTGCTGGGTCCTAGATGGAGCAACAGGACAGGCAAGGCCCTTCCAGGAGGCACAGCTGGGGTCCTCACAGAGGAGCCAAAGGGACAAGCCTCAAGAACAAAGGCTTTTGCCAAAGCCTGGGATTGAACCAGGGACCTTTAGATCTTCAGTCTAACGCTCTCCCCACTGAGCTACTTTGGCACCTGATATAATTGCCTTCCCGCCCACCTGTCAGTTTGCTAGCTCACCCGCATGCTCCCCCAGCCCCCCATATGTCTCTACTGCATGTTGTGCTTGCACAAAAACCTCCCCCTGTGTGTGTGACGACACGTTGGGGTTCCCCCGACTCCTGCCACCCAAAATGGCATGAACAGACTCCACCAGCCAGTAGAATAGAGGGAGTTTATTGCTTCTCCAGGATACAGCACAGCACAGATGTCATCTGGTTACAGGAACTGGGGCTAAGAGGCCTCAGTGCCCCCCCTTGAGATGGGGGTAGCTGGGCCCTACAATCCCAGCCCCCTCCCCAGCTCCTTCTGCCCTGCTTCCCATACAGAGACCAACTCTCTTCCAGCCCTGCCCCCCAGCCAGGGGCAGCATTTCACCTTCCTTTGTTTCTCTCCCTGGGGGGTAGCTGGTCGGACAGGTTGAGAGACCCTTGCCTAGTGACTCATCCCCTGCCCTGCTGGGCCGTGCTACAGACAGCAGCCAGTGGGGGTCACCCACAGCCCCAGCATAGAAACCAGCAAGGTCCCAACACTACGTCACACAGTGGTTGCTAGATGGATCCATTCACATGTAGCTTTACTGAAACCCCCCTCGTTTCTGCCTTGAGCCTCCCCCCGCCCAATGTGTGTTGCCCAATAGAACAGTCCCTGTAAGAAATGTGTCACTTTCAGCCCTGGGAGCAGCTCAGCCAGGCAAAGGGGCTGCCTGGGGCAGGACATTAGCCCTGGAGGGCAGAGGTGGGTGTGGCAGTGACATCACAAGGGCCTTTTGCAGCCCCTCAGCTTATTGGCTAAAGGAGGTTGGGAGGCGGTGACCTCACAGAGAGTCCATGACAATGGCCAGGTGGGACAGGGGCCATCTCAGAGACACACACACCCCATGGCTTTGCTGCAGGGAGTCTCCTGGAGATCTGTTCTTGAGGTCAGAGAGAGAATGGGAGTCACAAGAACAGAAACCAAACAGAACATCAGAACAGCCAGACTGGGCCATGCCAGTTGCCCAACTAGCCCAGGATCCTGTGTCACGACAGCAGCCAATTTCATTGCCCAGTGGGAATCCTCAGGACAGACAATTATTAAGTGATCCCTCCCATCGCCAATTCCCAGCTTCTGGTATACACCAGCTAGGGACACCTTCCTTGTCCATCCTGGTTAAATGCCATTGATTGACCTTCCCTGCATTAAATTATCCAGTTCTTTTTCGGACCTTTTTATAGATTTCACCTTCACAACATCCTCTGGCAAGGAGTTCCACTCAGCACAAAAATGCTCCCTTTTGGTCTATTTTTAACTTGACTACTTACCAATTTCATTCTGTCACCCTGGTTCCTGAGTAGGAGAAAAAATAATTTCTTATTTGCTTTTTGCATCCCCGTATCATTACATAAACCGCTGTCCAATCGCCCCTTGCTCGTCCCTTTCCCAAGCTGAGAAGAAGACGTTCCATGAACTCCTGAGAGCTGCTTTCCAAAGAAGAGGCATTCCCCTACACAAAGCCCCAGGAAATACCAATGGACATTGGGAAAGCTCCCTCTCAGGCAGCGCTACTGAATGGATTTGGCTGGGGTCCAGCTGACTAACGCCATCAATGGAAGAATCCCAATGAGACTTCTCAGCCCAAGTGCAGAGACTGTGGAGTCTCCCACTTCCAGCCCAGTGGCAGAGGGGCAGCGCCCTGAGGAGGCAGGTTCTGAGGTGGAGGAGACCTTTGAAGGGAACAGAGACAAAGGAGACGTGAGGTGAGAAGAAGGGGAGCAAGTCGCCTCTTCTCAAGCAAGACGAGGTGTGAAACTAAAGCCGAGCTCCAAGGGCTGGTTCCTGCCGTGGTGGGTCCTTGCAAGGCCTGACTTGAGAAGTGTGGGAGAGAAAAATCAAATAACTCCAATTGTGTCAAAGGGGGGACTGTGCAGAAATCAAAACTCTCTGAAAGAAAACTGCTGTAAGGGTTAAAAAGTTTTCCAGGCCTCTCTCCCTATAACAGAGAGAAATCTAATTAACTCTAATCAAGACCCTTACAATGCCTCCTATCTCAAGTTCATGGATACTCCTAGTCTGTCACAATTTGTCATGTAAACCCTTATGTTTGTCACAGTTTGCCTTGTAGACTTCTCCACTCAAGTTCTCATATGGCTTTGTTCTGTAAAACTTACTTCTAGCACTCCTGGGGTGAACACTCCTGGGGTGAACAGAAGTTTCAGAGTGCTTCTGCTGAGACTTTGATATGTTAAAGAAGAACAATCAACAACTGAACTGTCTAAGCATTCTGTATATAGGATACCTGAATCTGTCTGTCATTGCTGCTGCTTCACTCTTGGTGTGACAGCCTGCATGCATGCATCATAAAGTTTTCTCTTCTAGGTTTCTCTCCTGCCTCACTGATTTGATTTGACCTCCAGCCTCGAACCCTTCTGGGGGCTCTGTACCCCAGGGGAGCGAGATTTCCCCCTCAGAAGCACCAAAAAGTGCCCTGTGTGTAGCCAGGAGAAAGGGTGCAGGAGAAAGGGAAAGTGTTGGAGCAAGCTGGAGGTGCCGAGTCTTGGGGTGGCTGGGATCTGGGTATCAGGGGGGACCCTTACCTGATTTTGTGTCCCCTTGCAGCAAAGGCTACAGATGTCCCAGAGGTCCTGTTGTTGGCCTATGCGGCTGCAATGCCCTGGTAGCTTTGATTTGTAGCTCAAAGCTGGAGCTGCTGTGGAAGGAGGTGAAGCTACAGAAGCTGTCGGGGACAATCAGCGGGCGGAGGGTTATTTTTTCTCCTCCCTGGGCTGATGTGGCTAGAACTGAGGAGAAGAAAATGAGGAGCTGGCAGCTCCGGTTAGTGGCTTCCCTGAGAACAAGAGGTGGAGTGTTCACAAGGTGCATTCCCCTCCCCCGCAGAGCAGTTGTAGAAAGAGCCAGGAACAGAACAGTCAGACAAGTTTCACACTTGATGTGTGTTTCTATGGTGCAGTGGTTATAACATTTGCTTAATCTGCAAAAGGTCCCTGGTTCAGAGTCAGGCAAAAACACAGCGTCTTCTCTTATTGCCGCTCCCCTTGGTGCCCCGGGTAAGGGCAGCTCCTGGTACTGAGACTGTGCCTGGGATAAACCCAACTCCCATGTGACAGGCGGGGGTGACATCAGCTGAGAATGCCCCTTGGTGCCAGCCTGGGGAAGCCAGAGGGGTCAGGCCAGGCACCTGATGGACACTTGTGTCTCAGCCTCCCCTGCCCTCGGATGCTGGCGTATGGGGCCGGCTCCTCCTGCTGCTTCCCTTGTGTGACTTGCCCAAGGAAGCAGTGAGGCAGGAATGGGGCAGAGGAGGGAGGCCAAGCTGAGGGGGGCAGGACAAAAGCTCAAAATTTCAGTGGGACTCAGTAGGGTGAGCAGAGACCCCCCCCCCCTTGTTCTGCCAAAGCCTGTGGGGGTGGGGCTGGCTGTGGGGAGGCAGAGTCCTCAAAATCCACCTTCTTTGGCTTCCGTTCCTGCAGGCTCCCTAGAGAGGGATTTGTGCCCCCTGCTGCGAGTCTGAAAACACCTGCCCCCTGGCAGCTCTGTCTCTTGTCTGGCAGTCTGGGAGGGGCTGGGGCCCTGGCGATGCAGAGTCAGGCCCAGAGTCAGGCCCAGGCCTACGCGTGGCTGTAGACAGCAGCAAAGACTTCCAAGAGGAGAAGGCTGAAAATTCAGCATCAAACGTGCCCCCTGCTGTGGTCCTGTAAGGCGACCTTGACAATGCAGTGCTATTTCGGGGTACTGAGGCATCTGTAATATCTATCCCGTGTGTTAACAGTGCCCTATTCTTTTGAAATACAATGGGCTCGCTAGTCCAACGTCCCTGTAAACCTCATTCCATGAGGAGGAAGGGACATTTTGGAATAGCAGGTTATTTCAAAATGTGGTGCTGTGTAAACACTAAAGCGTTTTTCAAAATAAGATGAAAATGACAACTTCTGTAGCTCAAAATGTTTACCATATGTCAACCCTCTGTCTACGCTGAACCCTAAACTTGAAATAAGATGCTACATCAGGGCTCTGTTTGCCCTGTTTAGTCCAGAGAACACATCTGCTCTTCCACAAAATTTTTCGGAAGAGCAGACATGATTTTCTGGCATCTCTGTGAACTTCATTTTATGAAGAAGGGATGTTCCAAAAAAGGGTTTTTCCCCCCACATTTGGCCCAGTGTAGACAGGCCAAATGTCAGAAAAGCCTCTTCCAAACAAAGAAGCAGAAAAAGCTATGCAAACTGAGGTTCACAAGTTGCCTAGCTTTTTCAGAAGAACAGTGTAGTGTAGACATAGCTTGAGTGATGCACAGCACTGGTAGGAGACATGGAGGGACAAAAGGGTCCATGGGCATCTGCAGCCTTTCAGAGCAGCCCTTGCCTCCACCCTCGCTGGGGTCTGCTGGACTAAAGCCCATCCTGGTGTCAGCCTAAGGATTGCCCGTTCTGTAAAAGCTGCCCTGGAAATGAAGAAGCAGCTAAAGTAACTCTGATGGGATTTGAACCCACAACCTTTAAATCACTACTCTGGTTCACCCAAAGCACCACAGCTTATAAATCCAACACATTTTCCATTGTGAGGCAGAGCCTCCCAGACTGTTAGCTTTGCTGTCTCTGATATCTGCTTTGCAGCATGCCAGTTGCTGGGGGAAAAGAAAGGGGAGCCAGGTCTGTTTCTTTTGGGAGAGCAAGTAGGAAGAGGGGGGGACCACTGAGCACCCTGACAGTGAAAGCAATTGGGCTATGTCTACACTGGCGGGTTTTGTGCCAGAAATATGCAAATGAGGCTAAGCGTAACGGCATTGCACAAGAGGGATTTTCTTGCACAAGAAGGGGCTGTGTAGTTGCTCCTTCTGGCACAAGAGCCTCTTCCACAACAATGGCGGCTGATTAGATATGCAAATGAGGCTCACTCACTCCCTTGGCCACTTGCCACTGCTCTTACCGGCCGCCCGCCAGCCACTCCCTCCAGCCACCCCATCCATGCTGCTGTGGGTGCCAGTGTCTCACCACACTGTGAAATCAGACGAGAGACGGACACTGTCAGTAAACACTCATATCGGAAACGCTCCTCTGGATGCTGGGCCCACCAGAGCCGTGTGCCGCTGCCATCTGCCTGCTCCGTGGACATCTTCCCATTGCAGAGCGCGCCGAGCCAGACTGTGACTAGACAGCCCCTCTCTGGGCACCCAGGGGCTACATCTACACTGCAGGCTTCTTGCTCAAGAACGGCCGTTCTTGCGCAAAAACTTAAGGAGCATCTACACTGCATGCGCGTTCTTGCAAAAGTAAATTTATGGCAAAACGTAGGAAAAGAGGGCTTCTTGGGCAAGAGTTATTCCTCTCCCCATGAGGAATAAACCCTCTTGTGAAAGAGCTCTTGCAGAAGAAGGTAGTATGAATGGGCAACAGGGTTTTTTTGTGCAAGAAATCCCTATGGCTAAAATGGCCATCAGAGCTTTCCAGCACAAGAGAGCGTGCACACTGCCACGGACATTCTTGCACAAAAGCACATGGCAGTGTGGACATGCTCTTGCACAAGACATTTTGCGCAAGAACTCTTGCACAAAACAGTTCTTGTGTAAGAAGCCTGCAGGGTAGATGTAGCCAAGCGGTGTTTGGGTTTCTTACGAGCACTGAGCTTTGTACAACAGCCCAGGGAACATTGTGAAAAGCCAAAACCTTCCAGCCGTGGGTGTCCCTGGCCAGCCAGCAAGTGGCACAAAGGTTCCTGGCAGTGATGGCTTTGGGTAATTGGTAACAAAACCCAACAGCTTAGATGAGGTGGCCGAGTGGTTAAGGCGATGGACTGCTAATCCGTTGTGCTCTGCAGGCATGGGTTCAAATCCCATCCTCATTGGATCTTTGCAACACTTCCTCTTGCTTCTCCCAGATCTCTCTTCAGTTCAGTGCCAGCCCCTCCCATTGCAGCCTGGGGAAAGGGGAAATCTCCACAGAGACACTCCCAGCTGGGACCCTCAATCCCTTCTGCCCTCAAGGGGAAACCTCACAAAGGAGATTCCAAGCAGCCAGGCCATGGGGGTCTCTGAGATGGCCCAGCCCTGCAGCCTGTCCCACCTGGCTGTTACCATGGTCCCTCTGTGAGGTCACTGCCTCCCAACCAATGAGCTGAGGTGCTGAAAAAGTTCCTTGTGATGTCACTGCTGCCTTGCAGGCTCATGTCCTCCCCTGCCCACCCCCTTGGCATGTGTCAGCTGCTCCCCCTCTTCCCCTGTCACTCAGGGCTGGTTCTGGGGCTCACACAGGGAACATCAGAGGCTGCTCAAGGTGCCACATGCCCCCAAGGTCACCTTTGAAATGTCAGGGCAAGCCAGAATCTATCCCATCACTTCCCCAAGACCCCACCCCTTTGCTGAGCCTCTGCCCTCCCCAAACCTTTCCATGGACTCTTGGTTACTAATGGACACTCGCCACTAATGACATAATTACACCCCAGCCATTTTGCTAGGGCTGCAGCTGGGGAGAAAAGTTTAATTTAAAACATTAAACAATTAAGCATTTGAACTGTCTCATGTTAGTTGATCAACCTTAATTTTAAATAAAGGAAAACATTACGGCCAGCACACAATGTTTCAGTGTCGCTTTATTTATGGCAGGGGCGGGGAACCTTTTCTGGGTCGGGGGGCCACTGACCCGCAGAAAATTGGGGGCCACAAAAGTGAGAAACAAAAAACCTCTTCCAAAGGCCCCCAGCCCTCTGTGATGTGGCCCCCAACTAAGACACCTCACTCCTCTGGCGTTCCAGCCCCATGGCGTGAGGGGAAGGGACAGGGAGGACTGTGGTTCACATTTACTTTTCTGGGGCAGCAGAACTAGTGGATTTTGTGGACTTGCTTAGTCTATTGGTTTCTAATCAAAAACCTGAACCACTCGGCCGCCTCAGCTCTGATCTGAGCAGTGCCAGAGGGCAGGGGAAACTGGTAACTAATCCCAGTGCCCAGGCCTGACAGCACCTGCCCCACAGAATTCACACAGCAAACCTGGCTCCCAGAGCACAGGGGGAGTTGGGGGCTCATTGCTGGGCTGTGGGGTGAAGCATTAAACCAGCCCCCTCCTGTGGGGCTGTGAGTGTTGCTGTCCCTGCTGTACAGACAGGGCCATGGAGACAGGGAGAGATTCACTGAACAGGCCAAGGTCGCCTAGCGAGTTAGAGCTAAGATCTGCCCCCAGCTCCCTGCCCCACCCACCGACGTGCTGACTCCCTCGCTGCCAGGGGGCTGTTTGCATTGGCCTCTTCTCTCTGGAACCAGGTTTAAGCCACAGCTGAGGTTCTGGGCAGGGGGCTGGGTATGGGGGGTCTGAGTGTGGGAGGGGGAGTGTGTGTTCCTCTGGTTCAGCTATTCCCTTTATTCTAGCCCAGCAATTGCCCTGCTGCAAAGCAGAGTGAAGAGACAAGGGTTTCTGTGAGCTGCAGTGCAATAGTCAGGGTCTTGGGTTTCTAAGCTGTAGCTATTAGTGTGAGCTAGACTAGTCATTCTGAGGTTGTGGGTTCAAATCCCACCGGAGTCACTTTAGGTGCTCTCTGATTTCCAGAGCAGCTTTTACAGAAAGGGCTGGACCTGCCCCTGTTGCATGATGAGAGTGTCAGGAAGCTTGTGATCCCAAGACCTCTGTGTGAGACTCCCCTCGGGGGGGCTCACAGGAGAGAGCCCCTGGGTATATCACACTGGCCACGGAAACCTGCTCCATGGTCAGCTGGGTGCAAGAGACATGCCTGAGACTCCTGGTGGGTGTGTGGGCCCTGCCGTGCCCTTCCTTGAAAGAGACGGGACGGGACAAACACAGCCTGGTTGACAGGGGCTGTGACACTCCAGCAGCGGGGCCGTCCAGCCTTTCAGCTGGATTCAGACCAGGCTTGTCGGAGCCTCTTGTGCTTGCTGAGGGGGATTCTGCACTTGCTGCCTTGGGAGCCAGGGTCACATTGCAGAGCTCCCCCAGGGCAGGGTTTGGGTCTCAGGGGTTTGGGTTGGAGTCCCTGGGACAGGGGAGGGGGGTTTGGTCCCTTCCTGAGGGCACAGAATTAACAAGAGAGAATTCCTTCTCCCGCAGCAATCGGAGTTGGCTAAAGAGTTAGTAACAGAATATTTGCCCAAGTTTAAATTGAAGAAAGAAAAGCCTCTGTGGTGTAGCGATCACTGTGTTTGTTTAACATACAGCAGCTCCTTAGTTCAAAGCCCTATAGAAACACAGGCTCTTGAGGTGCCCTCTCTGAGGGGCCAGGCATGTTCTACTCTGAGCTGGGGGTCTCAGGGCTTGCGTCCCTTGTTGCCTTACTCAGGGTTGTGCAGAGGTGTCCTGGAAGCTCTGGTCAAAGGCTCTTTCACAGGCGAGTTCTTCTTGCTGGTCTCCTTCTTGGACCCCAGTTTATATAGTGAAAATTGAGTCCTGCTTAGCAATATCTTAACCAATTACTTTAGTATAATTTTACTAACCAGTCATAAGATACTATTGTGATTTACCGAACCAATCATACTCCACCACCTTAGTTGATTTACATCTAGCAAAATTAATTTTACAGCAGACAGAAACAGATCCAAACCAGACAGCGACCACACAGACAAACAATGGGAAAGGGAGGACAAGAATCATAGAATGCCCATTGCACAACCACAACTATTGATAAGCAGTTTCTTGCCAGACAAAACGGTGTTTAACTAAGTTTTCTCTACCCATCTTGAGGTCTGTTTCTTATCTGGTAACAGTCGGTGCCATTAGGACAGGATCCCCTTCTCACAGCCTAGTCTGACACTATTTCAGTGTCATTTAGCTGGAATATGAGTATGTGACTTAAGGCTTTACAGCTAATTGCTGCTGCTCTTGAGTCTGGCTGCAGAAGAAGGCTTTAGCTTAGACCTACTGAATAGCTACAGGCCTTCCAATAGGGTTACAGAAAAACCACATTGTTACAGATGACCTTTCCAGGCAAAAGATAGAAGGAAACCCTCAGGGGTGTTTCTAGACCAAGGTTCATTCAATTGGTTTGTTTTTTTGTAGACCTGACCCTTCCACACCCCTAGAGACTCTGGAACAAAGAAGACACATGAGAAGAACCCAACTTTCTTCCTTTTGCTGTGACATGGATGGATCTAGCTCAGGTTTCACTCAGGGGGTCTGTCTGCATGTGAAGTACCTGTGACAGCCCCTGTGCTCCTCTGCCCCTCATCAGCAATTCCATATACTTGGGGGAGCTCTTGCCCTGAGACTTGCAGAAAGGACAACCTGGACAAAGAAGAAGTACTCAGGCACCCTTTGATAGCTCAGCTGGCAGAGCGGAGGACTGTAGCGTGTGCTTGGCAAGTGATCCTTAGGTCGCTGGCTCAGCTCAAGGGAGCCAGTTTTTTCCCCTCCAGCCTGGCCTTAGCAGAAGACAACCAAGGTGGTTACCTTGGGTCCATGTCTTCAGAACCCTGCACTGCAATTGACAAAACAATGGTGGGGAGGAGCTGCCAATCACATTTCTTGGGCTGTGCAGGTTCTGTTCACGCACAAAAGTTCTTTTGGAACAATGGCCGTTATTCCACAACACTGCAAGAGTCTACACAGCAATTCCGTTAGTTTGAAATAATTCTGAAGTATCAGACGGCTTATTCCGACTTCTGCAAACCTCATTCTACAAAGAATAACGCCTGTTCCAAATTAGCTATTTCAAAATAAGGCCTGTGTAGATGTGCCACTGCTGCTAGTTTGAACTAGCCCCTTCTTGTGGACATACTAACTTATTCTTCTGAGACAGGTCGTCTGCACTGGGGAGCCTGCCTCAGACTATTCTGAGGTTTCCCTGCAGTGTAGACGTGCTAGTTCGAAATAAACTATTTTGGAATCACTATTCAAGGACAGGTTATTCCAATATAAATGTGCCGTGTAGTCATAGCCAGAGGGATGAAGCAGCAGGAGGAAAGCCAGGAGTGCAGAGGCCAGCCTGAAAACTGAGTGTCCCCAATGCCCATGCTTAGGTCACTGGGTAGGTCCCATAGTGTAAGGGGCAGCACTCAGGACTTTGAATCCTGCAATCTGAGTTCAAATTTCAGTGGGACCTGCTGGTTTGAGCTTGTTGTTGTGAGATTTTTTTCACACTGCACTGCTATGTCTATGCTGCTGGCTTTTTGTACAAGAATGGCCATTCTTGTGCAAAAACTAGCCGAGTGTTTACCCTGCATGTGCATTCTTGCGCAAGAAAATGTACAGTAAACCATTGGAAAAGAGGGCTTCTTGCACAAGAAGGCAGTGTGCACAGGCAAGAGGGATTTCTTGGACCTAAAACAGCCATTAGAGCTTTCCTGCACAAGAGAGTGTCCACAGATGCTCTTTATAAGGAGATACACCATTTCATAGAGCTGGAAGGAACTTTGAGAGGTTATCTAGTCCACTCCCCATGCTCATGGCAGGGCCAAGAGACATCCCTGACAGATTTTTCTCAGATGTCTCTATATGGCTCTTTCAAAGATTAAACTCATAACCCTGGGTTTAACAGGCCAAGGCTCAAACCACTGAACTATTTCACCCTCTTGGACCAAACTGCATGGCAGCGTGGATGTGCTCTTGAGCAAGAACTCGTGCCGAGAACAGTGCTCCCTGTGCACTGGCCTTTTATCTGGGTGCTGGCAGGGGGGTGAGAGGTGGCAGGTACCGATGGGTAACAGGTTCAAAGGCGCATACAGAGAAGCCAGCAACTGCATCTCTGCAAGTGACCTCACTGTGCACAGCTCAGCTTTTCAGAAACACTCTCCTCCTATCTGCGCCTAACACCAGTGTTAGCTACTGAGGAGTCCTGTCTGGGGGGAAATGGCAGTTCTAGGGGACACTTGTCCAGTGTTCAAACATCTCACAGATAACATGGCAAGAAGGAAGCCAAAGAGACTCACACCTACTAGGAAACATCACAACTACCACCTTCAATGGGACTTGAACCCACAATCCTGTCATTAAGACACCAATGCATTGTCCATTAGGCCACAGTAGTGGCACTAAAACAACAGAAATTCCCTCTTCCCAATACACATTCCTCGACTTTTAGATGGCAGATTCGAGCTGTTGGAAGGATCCAGAAACACAGGAAGGGCTGAAAATCAGCTCTCAGGAGGCACCTCCAGCTGCCCCCAGAGTGTAGGTCACCCCACACTAGCCATGGGCGAAACTCAATACCTTGACATCTCGTCTCCCACCCAAAGCCAGGGGCTTGTCTCCCACAGCCGCAGCCTCAGCAGGGAGCCGCACTGGTGCTCACGCTGCTCCTGGGGAAAGGAACGGGTCCCACAGGGGCTGGAGCTGGCGGGGAATGGGCAGTTGTCACTGAAGGGGAAGTATAAAATGCAGCCACGTTGCTGAGGGCAGGGAGAGCAGCTGGTGCTGTGCTGGTGGCACCGTGGGACATCCCTGGGGGAGCTCTGCAATGTGACCCTGGCTCCCAAAGCAGCAAGTGCAGAATCCCCCTCAATGAGCACGAGAGACTCTGACCGGTCTGGTCTGAAACTGGCTGAAGGGCTCAAGTGCCCCAGTGCTGGAGTGTCAGAGGCCAGAAAGACATAGGAAAAAGTAAACAAAGTCCACCACAAGGCACCACTGGGAGTTGAACCCAGGATCTCCTGTTTACTAGACAGGTGCTTTAGCCAGCTAAGCCATGGTGCCTTCCTCAGGGAGCCTGGTGAAACTGTTCTACTCTATGGTCCCAGACAACACCTTTGCCTCCCAAAGTGCAGCCATTCCCCATTTCCCTCCAGCCCTGGTGGTGTCTGGCTCCCTGGGCACAGAAGGCTACAGCTCAGTGGGCAGAGGCTCTGACATGCACATCTCCACCAGTTGCTTGGCCTGGGGAGTTGGCCTTGAGCTTTAGCATCGCTGAGGGGAGGGAGCAGTGCAGCAAACATTGATTGTCTGGATTGTAAACCCCTGGCTCTCAGGGTTTGGGTTGGAGACCCAGGTGGGGGTCTGGCCTCCTGCAGGTTGGTCCTTTCCTGAGGGCACAGAATTAAGAGAGAATTCCTTTGCCATGCACGAACTGAGTTGGCCAAAGTGTAAGTAACAAATTTTTTGTTCACATACAAGTAGAGGAGATCGGTTTCTCACAGTAGTGGTGGCCAAGTGGTTAAGGAGTTTGATTAGAAACCCCTTGCAACCTCACTCAGAGGCTCCTGACAAGTCTGTCTCCTGTGTCCCTCTCCACCTCAGTCCCAGTGTGTGCATGATTTCATAGCTGAGGAAACTCCTTTTTCCCTGCCAATCCTTCCCGAGCAAGCTGTACCCTTCTGTGCCAATATTCCAGTCGTGTATTATCCCACCAAGTCCCTGTGATACCAACTTCTTCCTGCTTATTACCCATCATTCCTGTGTGTCTATACCAGCATCTAAGCCACAGATTAGGGTTTTCTTCCCAGTGCTTCTGTGTTGCTCCTTTATCTCTGCAGTTACAGCCTGTGATCTCTCCCATTTCTGGCCCATCTCCCAGGTGTTCATGTGATTCACTTACCTGTGGGCTTTGGGCACCTGCCCCCATCAAACCTAGTTTAAAGCCTCCTCACTAGGTTAGCCAGTCTGCACCCAAATACTCTTCCCTTCTTCGACAGGTGGACCCCGTCCCTGCTGAGCAGCCCTTCCTGCAACGGCATCCCATGGGCAAGGATGCCAAAGTCCCCTGCCCACGGAGCTGTAGCTTTCTGTGCCCAGGGAGCCAGACACCGCTAGGGCGGGAAGGCTGGAGGGAAATGGCTGCATGTTGGGAGTCAAAGGTGTTGTCTGGAACCTTAAAGTAGAACAATTTTACACCTGTATGTGAGGGGGGCACTGTGGCTTAGCTGGCTCCGGGGTCTCAAGCAGAACACTGGGCGGGGGAGGGCACATGTCTCCTTGAGGCAGGTTCCTCACTCCCACGTCCCAGACACGTACTGTGGCACAAAGAGGAACGGTCCCTGCAGAAAGTGGCTACATCTACACTGGCATGCTTTTCTGAAAATGCTTTTAACGGAAAACTTTTCCATTAAAAGCATTTTCGGAAAAGCATGTCTAGATTGGCAGGATGCTTTTCTGCAAAAGCACTTTTTGCAGAAAAGCATCCATGGACAATCCAGACGCGGTTTTCTGCAAAAAAGCCCCGATCGCCATTTTCGCGATCGGGGCTTTTTTATGGAAAACAGTACTGTGCTGTCTGCACTGGCCCTTTTGCGCAAAAGTCTTTCGGAAAAAGACTTTTGTCTGAACAGGAGCAGCATAGTATTTCCGGAAAAGCACTGACGATCTTACATGAGATCATCAGTGCTTTTCCGGAAATTCAAACAGCCAGTGTAGACAGCTGGCAAGTTTTTCCGCAAAATCAGATGATTTTGCTGAAAAACTTGCCAGTCTAGACACAGCCGGTGTGTCACAGGGATAAGCGTTAGCCCCAGGAACAAGCACAGCCCTGTAGAAGAGACACCCCTGGTCTGGAGCCAACAAACCCAGGAGCCACACAACTCAGGATTCCCAAGGGCAGTGACACAGACTCAGACTCCCTGGCACAGGAAAATCCCAGGCCTCAGTTCTGCCGGCCAGCGGTTTCCCCTCTTCCGCTTCTTGTCAGCTCCCTGCACAACACCCCACAACGGTAGGTGAGGCTGAGTGTGGATAAACCCAGCTGTGCTGTAGAGCGGCTGTTAGGTGTGGAAATTAATGGGCTCCTTTGGCCTCCCTGAGCAACTCACACATGTAAAAAAACTGCAGTTGAAGTTGTTTGCATGGGAGTCAGGATGGCCGAGTGGTCTAAGGCGCCAGACTCAAGGTTCTGTCCTTCCCTCAGTTGGGTGTTCTGGTCTCTGAATGGAGACGTGGGTTCAAATCCCACTCCTGACACATCCTCCATTTTGTATCTAGAGAAGTGACCTCATTTCCCTCTCTCCCATGACATTGTAGAAGCGCTTGCTCAGCATTTCTCTGAGGCTGCATCTACCCAGCAGCATTCTGTGGGAATAACGGCCATTACACTGCAATAACAATGGGAGCATCTACACAGGAATTCCGTTATTCTGACTTTTGAGGATTATTCCGTTATTCTGACCAGTGGTCTGAGGAGCCAGGAGGTTTCCAGGCTGCAGACAGACAAGCCCACAGGCAAAGACAAAGCAAAATCTCAGCTACTTCCTGCTCAGCCCAGCGGGGTCTCCGTGTGGCCCCCAGACCTTTTGTTTGCCATTGCCCAGGCGCAGGGGCCCAGATTCAGCAACACTCACAGGCCCCACAGGAGGGGGCTGGTTTGATGCTTCACCCCATGGCCCAGCAACGAGCCCCCCAACTCCCTTTGTGCTCTGAGAGCCCAGTTTGCTGTGACCCTCCACCCCTACCTGAGACTCTGGTTGCTTGAGACCCCAGAGCCCTCCATTGGGCTGCCTGGCATGTGGGGACTCAGGTCTAGTGGTGGATCTGCAGAGTCCCACAACAGCTGCTGCCAGCGTGTGGATGTGCACGTCTGTCTGGGGTTACTGGGCACCCGGCCTGACTGGGTTAGTCCCGGATTCTGTTCCTGCCATGATGGACATCCATCTGATTAACTCCCTTCACTTCCAGCCCTTCCTGAGAGTTGCTGCTTCTTTGACTAAAGTCCCTCCCCCTGTGTGTGTGGCTGGCAGGGGTTGCTAGATGGGTCCATTCACATGTAGCTTTACTGAAACCCCCCTCGTTTCTTCCTTGAACCTCCCCCCGCCCAAGGGGTGCTGCCCAATAGAACAGTCCCTGTAAGAAATGTGTCACTTTCACCCCTGGGAGCAGCTCAGCCATGCAAAGGGGCTGCCTGGGGCAGGACATTAGCCCTGGAGGGCAGGGGTGGGTGTGGCAGTGACATCACAAGGGCCTTTTGCAGCCCCCTCAGCTTATTGGCTAAAGGAGGCTGGGAGGCGATGACCTCACAGAGAGTCCATGACAATGGGCAGGTGGGACAGGCTGCAGGGCAGGGGCCATCTCAGAGACCCCCCCCCCCCCCCATGGCTTTGCTGCAGGGAGTCTCCTTGAGAGTTGCCCTTGAGGCCTTTTTGGAGCCTTCTCCTTTCCCACGACTGACTGACCTAGAGGTCAGATGTCCCTGTGGAGAAGGGAAGAGCCTCCAAGAAGACTGGCTCTAGCGTGGGAGGGGAATTAGCTCAAGTGGTAGAGCGCTTGCTTTGCATGCAAGAGGTAGATGGGTGCAAGTCTCATTCTACTTTTTACTGACAGAGCCACCCGGGGGCTAAGAGGGTCCAGACCCTCCCCTCCCTCCCCGAATTCCTACTTGCTCTCCCCCAAAACCAGCTGTGCTGGGGCAGAGAGCTGCTGGACACCAGCCCTCCTGGGCCAGGCAGTGCCAGAAGCACTGGAGACAGGTTGCAGGTGGGGCAGAATTAGCTCCATTGGAAAAGTGCTGCCCCTGCGCATGAGAGGAAGCAGGATTCACTCCCATCTTCTCCCACCTGCTTGCGGGGCCGGCCCCTTTCCTGCTGCCCCAACTCTTATTCCCACCCTGCACTTTGTGCAGGGGCCAAGGCACCTGGCTGGGAGCCAGGACTCAGGACTCTTTCCCAAAATATACGAATTCCGCCCCCCGCCTGCAATCCTCTGTTCTGCTCACACAGGAGCCACAATGATACTCACAGCACATGCCACAACTTAAGTGTGGTTGTATTATGCTTTAAAAAAGCACCCAGGATCTTTTTCAGGGGGATAAGGCAACATGCCACATTTTTTGACCATACATAGATTAATCAATATTTATCATATGCATATAACACATCACACTCATGCACTCACACATACACACAAGCACACTCCGTCTTGTTGTTACCAAAAGCTTCTCCCCCTTACTGCACTGGCCAAGTGAGTTAGATGGGGGGAGGGGAGGGTGAGAGAGGTAGAACCAGGCTTCTGCCCAACAGGATCAATGCTCCCATATTGACAAGACGAAAACCCAGGGTCCCTCTGCAAGACTCCTCATAAGAACATAAGAACGGCTGTACTGGGTCAGACCAAAGGTCCTTCTAGCCCAGTATCCTGTCTGCCGACAGTGGCCAGCACCGGTGCCCCAGAGAGGGTGGACCGAAGACAACGATCAAGCAATTAGTCTCCTGCCATCTCTCTCCAGCCTCTGACAAACTGAGGTCGGGGACACCATTTCTATCCCCTGGCTAATAGCCTTTTATGGACCTAACCTCCATGAAATTATCTAGCTTCTCTTTAAACTCTATTATAGTCCTAGCCTTCACAGCCTCCTCTGGCAAGGAGTTCCACAGGTTGACTACACACTGTGTGAAGAAGAACTTTCTTTTATTAGTTTTAAACCTGCTACCCATTAATTTCATTTGGTGTCCTCTAGTTCTGTTATTTAGGGAACTAATAAATAACTTTTCTTTGTCTGCCCTCTTCACACCACTCATGATTTTATAGACCTCTATCATATCCCCCCTCAGTCTCCTCTTTTCTAAACTGAAAAGTCCCAGTCGCTTTAACCTCTCCTCATATGGGACCCGTTCCAAACCCCTAATCATTTTAGTTGCCCTTTTCTGAACCCTTTCCAAGGCCAAAATATCTTTTTTGAGGTGAGGAGACCACATCTGTACACAGTATTCAAGATCATAGAATCATAGAATCATAGAATAATAGGACTGGAAGGGACCTCAAGAAGTCATCGAGTCCAGCCCCCCGCCTTCAAGGCAGGACCAAGCTCCACCTACACCATCCCTGACAGATGTCTATCTAACCTGTTCTTAAATATCTCCAGAGAGGGAGATTCCACCACCTCCCTTGGCAATTTATTCCAATATTTGACCACCCTGACAGTTAGGAATTTTTTCCTAATGTCCAATCTAAACCTCCCCTGCTGCACTTTAAGCCCATTACTCCTTGTCCTGTCCTCAGAAACCAAGAGGAACAAATTTTCGCCTTCCTCCTTGTGACACCCTTTTAGATATTTGAAAACCGCTATCATGTCCCCCCTTAATCTTCTTTTTTCCAAACTAAACAAGCCAAGTTCATGAAGCCTGGCTTCATAGGTCATGTTCTCTAGACCTTTAATCATTCTTGTCGCTCTTCTCTGTACCCTTTCCAATTTCTCCACATCTTTCTTGAAATGTGGCGCCCAGAACTGGACACAGTACTCCAGCTGAGGCCTAACTAGTGCAGAGTAGAGCGGCAGAATGACTTCACGAGTTTTGCTTACAACACACCTGTTGATACAACCTAGAATCATATTTGCTTTTTTTGCTACAGCATCACACTGTTGACTCATATTCAACTTGTGGTCCACTATGACCCCTAGATCCCTTTCTGCCATGCTCCTTCCTAGACAGTCGCTTCCCATCTTGTATGTATGGAACTGATTGTTCCTTCCTAAGTGGAGCACTTTGCATTTCTTTTTATTAAACCTCATCCTGTTTACCTCTGACCATTTCTCTAACTTGCTAAGGTCATTTTGAATGATGTCCCTATCCTCCAAAGAAGTCGCAACCCCACCCAGTTTGGTATCATCTGCAAACTTAATAAGCGTACTCTCTATCCCAATATCTACATCATTGATGAAGATATTGAACAGTACGGGTCCCAAAACAGACCCTTGAGGAACTCCACTTGTTATCCCTTTCCAGCAGGATTTAGAACCGTTAACAACAACTCTCTGACTACGGTTATCCAGCCAATTATGCACCCACCTTATCGTGGCCCTATCTAAGTTATATTTGCCTAGTTTATCAATAAGAATATCATGCGAGACCGTATCAAATGCCTTACTAAAGTCTAGGTATATGACATCCACCGCTTCTCCCTTATGCACAAGGCTCGTTATCTTATCAAAGAAAGCTATCAGATTAGTTTGGCATGACTTGTTCTTCACAAACCCATGCTGGCTATTCCCTATCACTTTATTACCTTCCAAGTGTTTGCATATGATTTCCTTAATTACCTGCTCCATT
Source organism: Pelodiscus sinensis (assembly GCF_052426305.1). Lineage (NCBI taxonomy): Eukaryota > Metazoa > Chordata > Testudines > Trionychidae > Pelodiscus > Pelodiscus sinensis. The sequence continues at coordinate 26,399,308 of NC_143070.1, forward strand.
ATCTTCCCTGGGACAGACGTTAAACTGACCATTCTGTAGTTTCCTGGGTTTATCTTGTTCCCCTTTTTATAGATGGGCACAGTATTTGCCCTTTTCCAGTCTTCTGGAATCTCCCCTGTCTTCCATGATTTTTCAAAGATCATAGCTAAAGGCTCAGATACCTCCTCTATCAGCTTCTTGAGTATTCTGGGATGCATTTCATCAGGACCTGGTGACTTGCTGACATCTAACTTTCCTAAGTGATTTTTAACTTGTTCTTTGTGTATCGTATCTTCTAAACTTACCCTCTCTCTGCTTGTATTCACTACGTTAGGCACACCTCCAGACTTCTCGGTGAAGACCGAAACAAAGAAGTCATTGAGCATCTCCGCCATTTCCAAGTTTCCTGTTACTGCTTCTCCCTCCTCACTAAGCAGTGGGCCTACCCTGTCCTTGGTCTTCCTCTTGCTTTTAATGTATTTATAAAAGGTCTTCTTGTTTCCCTTTATACCTGTAGCTAGTTTGATCTCATTTTGTGCCTTTGTCTTTCTAATCTTGCCCCAGGATCTCCCCCAGGAGGTTGCCTGTTCCCTTCCCACCTTGCATTGGCTGGGAATCAAATCAAGCAAGGGGCAGCAAACGCCAGGCACTGCCATTGTCTGGGCCACAGATAAAGACCCTCTTGGAGCTGTGATCCCAGGAGGAGTCTCTGCAGGCCCTGCAATCCATGCGGAGGAATGTGGACATTTATGGCCAAATGGCCAATTGTCTTACAAAGAAAGGCCACCTCCCTCCTACCCCCGCATCCTAGAACAAGTCAGAGCCAAGGTCAAGGAATTGCAGCAGGGGTATGTGAGGGAAGCTCACTGTGAAATCAGACCAGAGACGGACACTGTCAGTAAACACTCATATCGGAAACGCTCCTCTGGATGCTGGGCCCACCAGAGCTGTGTGCCGCTGCCATCTGCCTGCTCCGTGGACATCTTCCCTTTGCAGAGCGCGCGCCGAGCCAGACAGTGACTAGACAGCCCGTCTCTGGGCACCCAGGGTCTACGTCTGCACTGCAGGCGTCTTGCTCAAGAATAGCCGTTCTTGTGCAAAAACTTGAGGAGCATCTACACTGCACACAAGTTCTTGAGCAACTAAATTTACAGCAAAACGTAGGAAAAGAGGGCTTCTTGGGCAAGAGTTAGTCCTCTCCCCATGAGGAATAAATCCTCTTGTGCAAGAGCTCTTGCATAAGAAGGTAGTACGAATGGGCAACAGGGCATTTTGTGCAAGAAACCCCTATGGCTAAAATGGCCATCAGAGCTTTCTTGCACAAGAGAGAGCGCACACTGCCACGGACATTCTTGCCCAAAAGCACATGGCAGTGTGGACGTGCTCTTGCACAAGACATTTTGCACAGGAACTCTTTCACAAAACAGTTCTTGTGTAAGAAGCCTGCAGGGTAGGTGTTGCCAGGGGGTGTTTGCGTTTGTTTCGAGCACTGAGCTTTGTACAACAGCCCAGGGAACATTGTGAAAAGCCAAAACCTTCCCGCCCTGGGTGTCCCTGGCCAGCCTTTGAGTGGCACAAAGGTTCCTGGCAGTGACGGCTTTGGGTAATTGGTAACAAATCCCTACAGATCAGATGGGGTGGCCAAGTGTTTAAGGCGATGGACTGCTAATCCGTTGTGCTGTGCATGCATGGGTTTGAATCCCATCCTCGTTGGGTGTTTGCAGCCCTTCCTCTTGCTTCTCCCAGCTCTCTCTTCAGTTCAGTGCCAGCCCCTCCTGTACCCCTGCCTGCCCCAGCCCCTCCCACTGCAGCCTGGGGAAAGGGGAAATCTCCAGAGACACTCCCAGCTGGGACCCTCAATCCCTTCTGCCCTCAAGGGGAAACCTCACAAAGGAGATTCCAGGCAGCCAGGCCATGGGGGTCTCTGAGATACCCCAGCCCTGCAGCCTGTCCCACCTGGCTGTTGCTATGGACCCTCTGTGAGGTCGCTGTCTCCCAGCCAATGAGCTGAGGTGCTGAAAAAGTTCCTTGTGATGCCACTGCTGCCTTGCAGGCTCATGTCCTGCCCCAGGCCAGCCCCTTGGCATGTGTGAGCTGCTCTCCCTCTGCCCCCCTCACTCAGGGCTGGTTCTGGGGCTCACACAGGGAACATCAGAGACTGCTCAAGGTGCCACATGCCCCCAAGGTCACCTTTTAAATGTCAGGGCAAGCCAGGATCTATCCCGTCCCTTCCGCAAGACCCCACCCCTTTGCTGAGCCCCTGCCCTCCCCAAACCTTTCCATGGACTCTTGGTTACTAATGGACACTCGCCACTAATGACATAATCACACCCCAGCCATTTTGCTAGGGCTGCAGCTGGGGAGAAAAGTTTAATTTAAATCATTAAATGATTAAGCGTTTGAACTGTCTCATGTTAGTTGATCAAACTTCATTTTAAATAAAGGAAAACATTGCGGCCAGCACAAAAGGTTTCGGTGCCGCACCCCTAGAGACTCTGGAACAAAGAAGACACATGAGAAGAACCCAACTTTCTTCCTTTTGCTGTGATATGGATGGATATAGCTCAGGTTTCACTCAAGGGGTCCATCTGCATGTGAAGTACCTGTGACAGCCCCTGTGCTCCTCTGCCCCTCATCAGCAATGCCATCTACTTGGAGGAAAAGTTGTCCTGGGACTTGCAGAAGGGACAACCTGGACAAACTAACACTGCTCAGGCACCTTCAATAGCTCAGCTGGCAGAGTGGAGGACTGTAGCGTGTGTTTGGCCAGTGATCCTTAGGTGTCTGGCTCGAAGGAGGGATTCTTTTCCCTCCAGCCTGGCCTTAGCAAAAAGCAACCAAGCTGGTTATCTCGGGTCTATGTCTTCAAAGCCCTGCACTGCAATTGACAAAAGGATTGTGGGGAGGAATTGCCAATGACATTTCTTGGGCTGCCCCGGTTTTGTCCACACACAAAAGTTCTTTCAGAACAATGGCCGTTATTCCACAATAACAATGCAAGAGTCTACACAGCAATTCCGTTATTTTGAAATAATTCTGAAGTAACAGACGGCTTATTCCGACTTCTGCAAACCTCATTCTACAAAGAATAACACCTGTTCCAAATTAGCTGTTTCAAAATAAGGCCTGTGTAGCTGCGCCACTGCTGCTAGTTTGAACTAGCCCTCCCCAGGGCCATTCTGAGTTATTCTTCCCAGGGCTCTAAATCGATGTAGCTCGTCTACACTGGGGAGCCTGCCTCAGATTATTCTGAGGTTTCCCTGCAGTGTAGACGTGCTAGTTCGAAATAAGCTATTTTGTAATCACTATTCGAGACCAGCTTATTCCAAAATAAATGAGCCATGTAGTCATAGCCAGAGAGATGAAGTAGCAGGAGGGAAACCAGAAGTGCAGAGGCCAGCCAGAAAACTGAGTATCCCAGGTACCTGCACATGTTGGTCCCATGGTGTAAGGAGCAGCTTTTCTGATTTTGAATCCTGCAATCTGAGTTCAAATCTCAATAGGACCTGCTGGGGTGGGCTTGTTGTTGTGAGGTTTTTCACACTGCATGTCTATGGTCTCTGCTGTGGGCTTTTTGCACAAGAATGGCTGTTCTTGTGCAAAAACTAACGGAGCGTTTACCCTGCATGTGCATTCTTGCACAAGAAAATGTGCAGTAAACCATTAGAAAAGATGGCTAAAACAGGCATTAGAGCTTTCTTGCACAAGAGATTGTCCATGCATGATCTTTATAAGGAGATAAACCACCTCATAGAGCTGGAAGGAGCCTTGAGAGGTCAGCTAGTCCTGTCCCTGTGCTCATGGAAGGTCCAAGAACCATTCCTGACAAATTTGCCCCAGATCTTTAAATGGTTACCTCAAGGATTGAGCTCATTACCCTGGATTTAGTAAACTAACATTCAAACAACTAAGCTATCTTGCCTTGCTTTGGTGATGAAGTGTATAGCAGTGTGGATGTGCTCTTGGACAAAAACTTTTGGCCAAAACCGTTCTTGGGCAAGAAGCCTGCAGTGTAGATGGAGCCTAAAGTTTTTCATATTTTTTGTTTTAAAAATATTTCAAACAGTTGTTCAATGTGCCCCAGGCCTGGAATTGTGCTGCAGCCACCCCCCTCGCTACCGTCGCTGGCTCCATGTGCACTGGCCTTCTGTCTGGGTGCTGACAGGGGAGTGAGACGTGGCAGGTACCGATGGGTAACAGGTGCCAAGGTGCATACAGAGACGCCAGCGTCAGCATCTCTGCAAGTGACCTCACTGTGCACACCTCAGCTTTTAGCAAACACTCTCCTCCTGTCTGCGCCTAACACCAGTGTCACTGTCTGCTCCTGAGGGGTCCTGTCTGGGGGGAAATGGCAATTCCTGAGGACACTTGCCCAGTGTTGAAACATCTCACAGATAATGGCAAAGAGGAAGCCAAATAGACTCTACATCTACAGGAAACATCAAAACTGTCAACCCAAATAGGACTTGAACCCACTGCTTTTTCCATTAGGCTACTGGGGGACACCAAGGATGAGAAAGAGACAGAAATTCGCTTTTCCAAATGCACATTCCTCAATTTTTAGGTGCCAGATTCAAGCCCTTGGAAGGAGCCAGAAACACAGGAAGGGCTGATCACACCCCTCTGAAAATCAGCTCTCAGGAGGCACCTCCAACTGCCCCCAGAGTGTGAGTCACCCCCACACTAGCCATGGGTGAAACTCAACACCTTGACATCTCGTCTCCCTCCCAAAGCCAGGGGCTTGTTCCCACAGCCGCAGCCTCAGCAGGGTGCTGCACTGGCGCTCACTGCTCGTGGGGAAGGGAGCGGGTCCCACAGGATCTGGGGCTGGTGGGGAATGGGCAGTTGTCACTGAAGGGGAAGGATAAAACGCAGCCACATTGCCGAGGGCAGGAGACATTGTGGGACAGCCCTGGGGGAGCTCTGCAATGTGACCCTGGCTCCCAAGGCAGCAAGTGCAGAATTCCCCTTGGTGAGCGCGAGAGGCTCCGACCAGCCTGGTCTGAATCCGGCTGACAGGCTGGATGACCCCGATGCTGGAGTGTCAGAGCCCCTGTCAACCGGCCTGTGTTTGTCCTCTCCCCAACCAGGCAGGGCAGGGCCCACGCTCCCAGCAGGGAGTTACAGGCACGTCTCTCACAGACCGAGCACTGGGACGACCATGGAGCAGGACTCACTGGCCAGTGTGTGGTACCCAGGGACTTACAGTGGGAGTCAGAGCCCTGCCTAGCCAGTGCCAGTCACCTCTGCACCCGCTCCAGGTTTCTGGTTTCCTTCTCCCTAACAAGCCTCTCAAATCAGCCTTTTCCTGAACCAGCAGTTCCATGCGTGGCCTGGGGAGGCCTCTTCTGTGTCCCAAGAGGACATAGGAAAATGTGAGTGAAGGCCACAGCAAGGCACTACTGGGAGTTGAACCCAGGATCCCCTGTTTACAAAACAGATACTTTAGCCAGCTAAGCCACGGTGCCTTCTACAGGCCAGCACCTAAAACTGATCTATTCTATGGTCCCAGACAACACCTTTGACTCCCAAAGTGCAGCCATTTCCCATTTCCCCTGGCGGTGTCTGGCTCCCTGGGCAAGTAACATTTTTTTTGTTTACAGATAAATATAGGGGAAGCTTTCCCGTAGTAATGATGGCCAAGTGGTTAAGCAGTTGGCTTAGAAATCCAAAAGTGTTTCATTGTGCAGGCATGAATCCTGCTCACAGGAAGGCCTGTGTTTTGGTCACACTCCTAACAATGGCAACAAGCTTGGCTGCCAGCTGTTTGCACATCTGGAACCAGAAATATCCTGAGCCTTGGTTCTGTCGGCCAGTTTCTTTTCAGCTCACTGCAAACTGCCTCCCAGCTGTAGGTGAGGCTGAGTGTGCATGAAACCAGCGGTGCCTGACCAATGTGTCTGCTTTTCCTACCATCCTCAATATGTACCTGGAGTCGGCTTCCTTCAGCTGAGCTTGGCCATGTCCCCACAGCAGGAAGCCAAAGGGAGCAAAGAGCAGAAGTGCAGGATGCTGGTGGGGTGCCCTCTGGGTTTGATTTAGTGAGTCTTAGTTAGACTGGCTGAATCAAGTTCCAGAAGATTGATCACAGCAATTCCTCTCCAGCTGGACGTAGTTCTTGTTCTTCTGTACAGAACAGCCAATGGGCGTTCAGATCTCAGCCTTGCTCAACTGATGGGAATAGAAACCAGACACCCAGCAGGTTTGAACTTGTTTCAGTTGAGGGACCCGTCTGCCTGGTTTATGTGCATTGGCACAAGAACACATGAGGGGTTTGCTGACATTTTAAGAATCCCTGTACAATAGGAATCCATGACTGACACACCTGGAGGTGCAAATGTTTCACTTAGGATAATCAACTTATTAAGGGGGCACTTGACATTGGACCAAGGACCTCTACAATCGGCACTCAAACACTACCACTGAGTTACACCCAGCAGTGGTTGTATGGTTCAGCCCAGTGTTGGGAACTTAGCACCTGGCAGCACTGTCTGCAGGAGCAGGTGGTACCTCGCATATATGGCCATCAGCCACTGGGCCATAAATGTCCGCATTCCACCACCTGCACTGCAGGGCCTGCAGAGACTCCTCCTTCGACCACAGCTCCAACAGGGACTTTATCTGTGGCCCAGACCATGACAGTGCCTGGCGTTTGCTGCTCTTTGCTTGGTCCTGGGACGTGTCTCTGGAGGGCCAGAGGGGGCTTGTGCCTGTGACATGGCTCTCTGAGAGGCAGGAAATGCTCAGGATTAGCCAAATGGCCAAGAAGCAACGCTTTACGGCAAAAAACATGAGGACAGCTCTTGGGCCGGATCCCCGGGTGATGCAGAGCAGCCACTTTCCCACCTCCCTAATTTTCCCACAAGCTACAGCCGCATGCATTGGTTGTGTAGTGGTGAACATAGCTGCTTTCCAACAAGTTGATCTGGCTTTAATTCCCAGCCAATGCGATGTGGGGAGGAAGCAGCAAGGTTCTACTTTGCCCTCGGAAAATGGGCACAAGTGGATCCTACAGCCAAGGTCTCCCTCTCACTGCTTTTTATCCTCTCTGAGACGCAGGAATCACTCAGTCTTAGCCAAACAGCCAAGAAGCAACGTTTTACAGCAAAAAACACGAGGACAGCTCTTGGTCCAGATCTCTGGGCCAGCTACACTTTTCCAGTTAAGCTAATTCTGCTCCACCTGCAACCTGTCTCCAGTCAGTGCTTCTGCCACGGCCAGGCCCAGGAGGGCTGGGGCCCAGTCGCTTTTCACCACAACTTCATAGGAGGTCAAACAGGAAGGGTGTTAGCTCCCTGGCCTACTGTGCTTAGCCCCCTGGCCTACTGTGTCTATGGAAAGGGGACAAGAGGACACACACTTGTCACTGGGGAACAGGGCGCATGGATCCCACTCGTTCCTGCAGAAAATGAAACAGCTGAGCATTTTGCAGAGAACAGGCCAGAATCCTGCTGGGGGAGGCTCCATCATGCACAGACTCTGCGCAGGGCCAGACTGCTGGGAGGAGGCTCTGGCCATGGACTTTCCTTCCCTCTCTGTTACCTCCTGCACCTGGGGCTGAAAGGGACGTGGGCTGCAGGCTGGTCCTGCCCAGCTGCCTTCCCCAGTGGGAGGAGAAAATGCTCATGGAAGGGCTCACACGTTGTCCCCAAACATTGGCCTGAGGGCCTGAATTCTTGCTGCCCCTGGGTGCAACCAAATGCCCCTTCTGGGGGGCAGGATCCCCAGCTCACACCCCTCCTGTCACACTTGGTGCCATGAGAACAAAGCTTGCAAAGGGACTTGAATTCCCTCCATCTCTCCTTGCTGCTGCACTAAAAGAAATCCTGAAACCGGCCCCTTCTCCTGTCACAGGAGAGATGGAAATGGGGCTGTTCCTTGTGGGGAAAGAAGTGGGTGTGTCAGGAGGGGGATTTGAGCTTAAACTTCCTCACAGACCAGAACCCCACATTAGGGGCAAGAAAGAGCCTTGAGTCAGGCACTTGAGAACACTTGGCTTGTTCTATGATGTGATGGGGGTGTGAGAAGGTTTGTTGCATACATTCTCACTAGCTCAGTTGGTAGAGTGTGAGACTCTTAATCTCAGGGTCATGAGTTCAAGCCCTATGCTGGGCGATGCTCTTCTTCAACTCACATTCTCAGTCTGCAAGCAATTGGCTCTCAGCTTTCACCAGGGTTTAAGAAAGCAAAAGTCTAGTCCTGGGGTCCAGCTTTAGTAGAACCAGAGAGAGAACCAACTGCAATTTCCAATTTCCATCTTCTGAGGAGAAGGGAAGAGGATTTTCTTCTCCTCAGTTCTAGCCACATCAGCCTAGGGAGGAGAAAAAATAACCCTCCGCCCGCTGATTGTCCCCTGTCAGCTTCTGTAGCTTCACCTCCTGCCACAGCAGCTCCAGCTTTGAGCTCCAAATCTCAAGGGGCTGGTGAGGAAATGAGGAGCTGGCAGCTCTGGTTAGTGGCTTCCCTGAGAACAAGAGGTGGAGTGTTCACAAGGTGCATTCCCCTCCCCTGCAGAGCAGGGTGTTAGAAAGAGCTAGGAACAGAACAGTCAGCCAAGTTCCACCAGAGCCAAAGTGTGTTTCTGTTTCTGTGGTTATCACAGTTGCCTAACACGCAAAAGGTCCCTGATTTGAAACACAGGTTCTGCTCTTATTGCTGCTCCCCTGGGTGCCCAGGTACGTGCAGCTGCTGCTGACCAACCTGTTGATGAGCCCAACTCCCACGTGAGAGTGGGGTGGGGTGCCATCAGTTGAGAATGCCCCTTGGTGCCAGCCTGGGGAAGGGAGATGAATCAGGCCAGGCAGCTGCTGGAGGCTTGTGGCTTGGCCTCCCCTGCCCTGGGAGGCTGGTGCATTGGGCCGGCTCTGCCTGCTGCCTCCCTTGTGTGACTTGCCCAGTGTTCACAGGCCAAATGTCAGAAAAGCCTCTTCCAAAAAAAGCAGAAGAAAAAGCTGCACAAATTGAGTTTCAAAATTTGCGTAGGTTTTTCCAGAAGAGCAGTGTAGGGCAGACACAGCCTGAGTGTTGCTCAGCACTAGTAGGAGACAGGGAAGGACAAAATGATCTAACGGCACCTGCAGCCTTTCAGAACCACCCCCAGCCTCAGCCCCAAGGACCAGCCCTTCCCTCCGCCCTCACTGGGGTCTGCTGGGAACTATCTGGACTCAAGCCCACCCCAGTGTCAGCCTAAGGATTGCCTGGCCTGTAAAAGGTGCCCTGGAAATGAGCTAAAGTGACACTCATGGAACTTGAACCCACAACTTTTGAATAACTAGCTAGGCTCATATTATTCACTACAGCTTAAAAGTCCAACATGCTTTCCATTGCACCACAGAGCCTGATGCCTTGTGGAGTTGGATATCACCACTCTCTGCTTTGCAACATGGCAATTGCTGGGGGAAAAGAAAGGGGAGCCAGGTCTGTCTCTTTTGGGAAAGCAGGTAGGAAGAGGGAGGGGGCCACTGAGACCCTAACACTTAAAATAAGGCATAAGAACTGAGCTGCATTTGGAGAACATGGGTATCAACCCCACTGCCACCCATATGCTAAGCAAGCACTCTACCACTTGAGCTAATTCTGCTGCTTGCAAAAGACTTGCTTGCCCCACTTACCTTGTTCCAGAGCCCACAACTTTGGGGCTCCGTGGCATAGCAGAAAGCATGTTGGGTCTCTAAGCAGTGGTGGTTGGTGTGCGTTAGGCCAATCATTCAACAGTTCTGGGTTTGAATCCCACTGCAGTCGCTCTTAGCTGCTCTCTGATTTCCAGAGCGGCTTTCACAGAACAGGCTGGACCTGCCCCTGTTGCATGATGGGAGTGGCAGGGAGCTTGTGACAGGACCTCTCTGGGTGCGAGAGACGTGCCTGTAACTCTAGTGTCTGGCTCAGACACTCCCGCAGTGGGGCCGTCCAGCCCAATTCAGACCAGGCCGGTCAGAGCCTCTTGCGCTTGCCGAGGGAGATTCTGCACTTGCTGCCTTGGGAGCCAGGGTCACATTGCAGAGCTCCCCCAGGGCGTCACCAGGCCGGCCTCCCGCGCCCTCGGCAATATAGCTGTGTTTTATCCTTCCCCTTCAGTAACAACCCGCCATTCCCCACCCAGCCCCAGCCACTGTGGGACCCGCTCCCTTCCCCAGGAGCAGTGTGAGCGCCAGCGCGGCTCCCTGATGAGACACTTCCCTGGTTTCGGGAGGGAGACGAGACGTCAAGGCCCATGACTCGGAGCCAGCTACAGATACCCATGGAAAGCTGATTTTCAGAGGGGTGTGATCAGCCCTTCCTGTGTATCTGACTTCTTCAAAGGGGTTTCATCAGGAGCAAAAAGTTGAAAAAGGGCCATTTAGAAGGGTGAATTTCTGACTCTGGGGTTGCCTTCTGTGTGCCCCAGTGGCCTAATGAATAAGGCACTGGCCTCCTAATCCAGGGATTGTGGGTTCAAGTCCCACCTGGGGTGACAGTTTTCTCTCACTGCCAAAGAGCTTACCACCTTCTGCTCTGTGAGCAGTTGGCAAGCATGCTCTCAAGTGGCTCTCTCCCTTGCTCCACAGAACCTGTTCAGGCCCCTGTGACGGCGCGTTGGGGGTTCCCCGTCTCCTGCACCCCGAAATGGCACAAACAGACTGCACCAGCCAGTGGAATTGAGGGTGGTTTATTGCTCCTCCAGCACAGCGCAGCACAGATGTAATCTGGTTACAGGAACTGGGCTAGGATGCCTCAGGCCCCCTTGAGATGGGGGAGACTGGGCCCCTAAACTCCAGCCCCTTCCCCTAGGCTCTCATCCATGCCCTCCGACAGCCAGCAACCAACCCACTAACTTCCAGCCCTGCCCCCCAGCCAAGGCAGCATTCCACCTTCCTTTGTTCCTCTCCATGGGGGGTGTCTGGCCACTGGTTTGCATAGTGACTCATCCTGTTTTGCTGGGTCGTGGTACCCACGGCAGCCAGTGGGGGTTCCCCCAGAGCCAGCAGCATAGAAACCAGCCAGGTACCCCACTACGTCACAGTTCTCCCCCCTCCGAGAGCGAACTGAGCAGGGTCACTCCGCTCGTGACCTGGGGAAGTTCGGGTCCTCTGCGTGGGAACCCGCCCCGGGGACATGGGTGCTCCCCTTGACTCGGGCCGGCCGTGGCGAGGCCCCACATGAATTGGCTTCCCTCTGTCCACTCGCCGCCCCGCTCCAGGGCGACTGGCGCAGGCCTGTCCTCGGGGGTCACACCCACCCTTCCGCTGGCCTTGATCTCTGGCCGGGGTTTCTCGGGCCGGGGCCATGAGCCCAGCGAGCCTTCTCTGGACAGCCAGGGCGGCTTCCACCCCCGATGCTCCATCCAGGGAGGACTTCCCCTCCCATAACTCTCTCAGCAAGCCCAGAGGGTCCTCTATCTGGGGTAGAGACCCCCAAGCCGCTTTCCTCCTGTCTTGGGCCTTCCCGCCCCTCTGGCAGGAGTCACAGGACCGGCAGTACCGCTGCACGGCTGTAAAGATTCCCGGCCAATAGAAGTGCTGGAGCAGCCTCAGCCGGGTGCTCCGGATCCCCCGGTGGCCCCCAACGGGGGAATCGTGGGCCAAATACAGCAGCTTGAGGCGATACTTTCGGGGGACGACCAGCTGCCGCTCTACCCTCCATGCCCTCGCCTTCCTGGGGGGGAGCCACTCACGGAACAGGAGCCCACGCTCCCGCAGGAATCTCTCCTGGCCACCTCTCCCCCGGGGCTGAGCTGCACGGAGGCCAGCCTGGTCCCTCAGCCTCTGCAAGGAGGGGTCCGCCTGCACCTCAGCCTGGAATTCAGCTGCTGAGGCAGGGATCGGGACCTGTCCCCCACCTCTGCCTAGGTTCGGAGTCCCAGCCTGGCTGGACCCCGTGTCCACTGGGATGGGACCCTGAGGATGCTGCCAGGAGTCCTTCCCTGGACCCACGTTGTCAGCCCCCCGCTGGCTCTGGCTCCGGGTAGTGACTAGAGCCCGCTGGGATTCATGGGGCCACTCCTCTAGGTCGTTCCCCATCAGCACCTCGGTGGGCAAGTGCGGGTGCACCCCCACTTCCTTGAGGCCCTCCTTGGCCCCCCATTTCAGATGCACCCTGGCTACAGGCACCTTAAACGGGGACCCGTCTATGCCCTTCAGGGTCAGCTGCGCGTGGGGTAGTATCCGCTCCGGGGCCACTATGTCGGATCGGGCCAGAGTCACCTCTGCCCCCGTGTCCCAGAAGCCCGTCACCTTCCTACCATCCACCTCCAGGGGTATGAGGCACTCGCTCCGCAGGGGCCGTCCTGCCCCCACCCGGTACACGGAGAAATCCGCCTCCTGAGAATCAGACCTCCCAGGGGAGGTGCACTGAGCATCCTTCCCCTCTCTCTGAGCTGAGGTTTGCCTGCCAGCCCCTGCCTCTGGGGCAGCCTGCCCTTCCTCCCGCCCCAGCCAGTTAACCCTGGAAAGTCCCCGGTCCTGGGACCTGGTGCACTGAGCCCTCTTGTGGCCTTTTTGCCCACAGCGCTGGCAAGTTAGGCTTTGGGCTGTCTCTGTCCAGGCCCTGGCTGGTTCTCTGGGGCGCAGACGACCTGTTCCTTGGTCTCGCCCCGTAGTTGACTCCCTCCGTCGCTCAGCCGAGATCCGGTCTCTGCGCGGTTCCCTTTCTCTCTGGGACTCCCGTTCACACCCGGACCGGCTCTCCGTGAACTCATCCGCCAGTCTCCCGGCCTCCTGGGGGTTCTCTGGTCTCCGGTCCTTGAGCCACAGCCTCAGTTTGGGTGGGCACGCTGCATAGAACTGCTCCATCATGACCAGCTTGAGCAGCTCCTCTGCGGTCTGGGCTCCGACTCCAGACACCCACTTGCGGCAGTATTGCGCCAGGCGGGAGACCAGATCCACATAGGTCTCCCGTGGCCCTTTCTGTACCCCCCGGAACTTCTTCCTGTACATCTCGGGGGTCAGCCCGAACTTGTGCAGCAGGGCCTCCTGGGGGAAGCTGTCTCATCTCTCCTGTGGGTTCCAGCGCTCCTCCCCCTCTCTGAGCCTGACACACTCTCAGGGGGGGTCTGGCTGCTTCCCCTGGGGACAAGATCCTGGCCCTGTGGCTGGTCGTTCTCTTCTAGCTGAGCAATCAGCTGGGCCTTGGTTGCTTTCTGCACAGGCAAGCCCCTCTCTCTGCACAGCCCCACCAGCTCTGCCTTCAAGAGTCGGGCGTAGGCCATCTGCCCGCTGGGCCCCTCGGTGCAGACTCACCAGTCTAGTGCTGCAGCGCCCCACGATTCCCAGGAACCGCTTCGCTCTGTCTCCAGCACGCCTGGCTCCAGGGCTCTTGCTTCTACTGCGCCTTGTCGCTTGCCGCTGGAAGCTCCATCCACGGGGTGCAGTGCATCCCACTTCTGACACCAGTGTGACGGCGCGTTGGGGGTTCCCCGTCTCCTGCACCCCGAAATGGCACAAACAGACTGCACCAGCCAGTGGAATTGAGGGTGGTTTATTGCTCCTCCAGCACAGCGCAGCACAGATGTAATCTGGTTACAGGAACTGGGCTAGGATGCCTCAGGCCCCCTTGAGATGGGGGAGACTGGGCCCCTAAACTCCAGCCCCTTCCCCTAGGCTCTCATCCATGCCCTCCGACAGCCAGCAACCAACCCACTAACTTCCAGCCCTGCCCCCCAGCCAAGGCAGCATTCCACCTTCCTTTGTTCCTCTCCATGGGGGGTGTCTGGCCACTGGTTTGCATAGTGACTCATCCTGTTTTGCTGGGTCGTGGTACCCACGGCAGCCAGTGGGGGTTCCCCCAGAGCCAGCAGCATAGAAACCAGCCAGGTACCCCACTACGTCACAGCCCCTCACTAGCCAATGCTGGTGTGAGTGCTAAAAGCCCAGGTATCCAAAGTCAGAATGAAGGGGAACATTTTGCTCCAGAAGGCCCAGGAGTGACAGACAGAGGGAGGTGGCTGTAGCAGAGCAGGGTCTGTCTGGAGACAAAGAGGAGCCTAAGGATGAGAAGGCCCATGAGAGGCAGGGATTCCAGAGCAGGGTGGGCAGGGAGCTAGTTATTTGGTCTGGCAAACTGACAGAAAATCCCCGGGCCCTGAGCATGGTGTGGGCGAAGCCCATGGGACAGTTTGCCTGGTGGGGTTTGGAGACGTGGATCTTACACCTTGTAGATTTCACCTTTGCAACATCCTCTGGCAAGGAGTTCCACTGAGCACAAAAATGCTTCCTTTTTAACTTGGTTACTTACCAGTTTCATTCTGTCACCCTGGTTCTTAAGTAGGCAAAAAAATAATTTCTTATTTGCTTTCTGCACCCCTGTCATCATCACATAAACCCCTGTCCCGTCGCCCCTTGCTTGTCCCTTTCCCAAGCTGAGAAGAAGAAGTTCCATGAACTCCTGGGAGCTGCTTTCCAAGGAAGAGGCATTTCCAGCAGAGAAGATGGCCAAGCCCAATCCCCCTACACAAAGCCCCAGGAAATACCAGTGGAGCTTGGGAAAGCTCCCTCTCGGGCAGCGCTACGGAATGGATCCGGCTGGCCATCGGGCTGACTAACCCATCAACAGACGAGTCCCAGTGAGACTTCTCAGCCCAACCGCAGAGACTGTGGAGTCTCCCGCTCCCAGCCCAGTGGCAGAGGGGCAGCGCTCTGAGGAGGCAGGTCCTGAGGCGGAGGAGACCTTTGAAGGGAACGGAGACAAGGGAGACGTGAGGTGAGAGGAAGGGGAACAAGTTGCATCTTCTCAAGTGAGAAGTGGTGGGAAACTGCCGGTTCCGGTGCAGACTCTTGCATTGTTGTTGTGGAATAACGGCCATTGTTCCAAAAGAACTTTTGTGTGTGGACAAAACCTTCGCAGCCCAAGAAATGTGATTGGCAGCTCCTCCCCACAATCGTTTTGTCAATTGAAGTGCAGGGCTCTGAAGACATGGACCCAAGGTAACCACCTTGGTTGCCTTCTGCTAAGGCCACGCTGGAGGGAAAAGAACCACTCCTTCAAGCTAGAGTTGACCCAGCAACCTAAAGATCACTTGCCAAACACACACTACAGTCCTCTGCTTTGCCAGCTGAGCTATCAAAAGGTGCCTGCAAAACCTTACTTTGTCCAGGGCAACTTCTCCCCCAAGTAGATGACATTGCTGATCTGGGAGGGGCAGAAAGTTGGGTTCTTCTCATGTGTCTTCTTTGTTGCAGAGTCTCTAGGGGTGCGGCACCGAAACTTTTTGTGCTGGCCGTAATGTTTTCCTTTATTTAAAATGAAGTTTGATCAACTAACATGAGACAGTTCAAACGCTTAATCTGTTTATTTCAATGAAACTTTTCTCCCCAGCTGCAGCCCTAGCAAAATGGCTGGGGTGTGATTATGTCATTAGTGGCGAGTGTCCATTAGTAACCAAGAGTCCATGGAAAGGTTTGGGGAGGGCGGGGGCTCAGCAAAGGGGTGGGGTCTTGGGGAAGGGACGGGATAGATCCTGGCTTGCCCTGACATTTAAAAGGTGACCTTGGGGGCATGTGGCCCCCTGAGCAGCCTCTGATGTTCCCTGTGTGAGCCCCAGAACCAGCCCTGAGTGACGGGGGCAGAGGGGGAGCAGCTCACACATGCCAAGGGGCTGGCCAGGGGCAGGACATGAGCCCTGGGAGGCAGCAGTGACATCACAAGGAACTTTTTCAGCACCTCAGCTCATTGGCTGGGAGGCAGCGACCTTACAGAGGGTCCATGGCAACAGCCAGGTGGGACAGGCTGCAGGGCTGGGGCATCTCAGAGACCCCCATGGCCTGGCTGCCTGGAATCTCCTTTGTGAGGTTTCCCCTTGAGGGCAGAAGGGCTTGAGGGTCCCAGCTGGGAGTGTCTCTGTGGAGATTTCCCCTTTCCCCAGGCTGCACTGGGAGGGGCTGGCACTGAACTGAAGAGAAATCTGGGAGAGGCAAGAGGATGGGCTGCTAATACCCGATGAGAATGGGATTTGAACCGATGCGTGCAGAGCACAATGGATTAGCAGTCCATCACCTTAACCACTCGGCCATCTCACCTGAGCTGGGGAGGTTTGTTTCAAACTACCCAAAGCCAGCACTGCCAGGAACCTTTGTGCCACTCGCAGGCTGGCCAGGGACACCCAGGGCTGGAAGGTTTTGGCTTTTCACAATGTTCCCTGGGCTGTTGTACAAAGCTCAGTGCTGGTAACAAACCCAAACACCCCTTGGCTACATCTACCCTGCAGGCTTCTTACACAAGAACTGTTTTGTGCAGGAGTTCTTGCGCAAAACATCTTGTGCAAGAGCACGTGCACACTGCCATGTGCTTTTGGGCAAGAATGTCTGTGGCTGTGTGCACACTCTCTTGTGCAAGAAAGCTCTGATGGCCATTTTAGCCATAGGGGTTTCTTGCATGAAAAAAACCCTGTTGCCCATTCATACTACCTTCTTGTGCAAGAGCTCTTGCACAAAAGGGTTTATTCCTCATGGGGAGAGGGTGAGATGCCTCCTATGCCCACTCCCTCCAAGAGTGGGAGGTGAGCTCTGAAAATCACACCTGAGCTCTTATCTGCCCTGAGCAAGGGCAGCAACTGGGAGTGAGGTACAGAGAAAGTTTGGGCATGTGAATGGGACACGTAAATTGCTGGACTTACATTGCTGGCAAAGGACATTGCTCAAGCCACTTCAGCCGAGACTTATTTGTGAGTTGGTTCTGAACCCTGCTTGTGGTATTTTCCCAGGCGAATGCCACGTTACTTCTCACCCTCTTTCATTAAAAGTTTCTTTTCTACATTCAGACTCTGTGCTGGCAAGTGGGGAAGCATCACCTCCCCGAGGTACTCGGACGGGGGGGTGGATTTCCCAGGCTGCTGGGTGGGGGCTCAAGCCACTTTTGTGTGAGATGAATGAAGAGAAACCCCTAGACATCGAACCCAGCCCTGGCTGCTGCCAGCACTACCTGGCAGAAGAGTTACACTAGCAGGGGGACTGACCAAAGCAAAGGCCTCGCTATGAGCAGGCTTAGAACTTCTTTAGGGAAACCCTATTGGATTTCTAGTCCAACACTTTGACCACTTGGCCACCACAGACGTGAAGACAGCAAAGTCCCAGGGCCAGGGGAACTGGCAGATAATCCCAATGCCCAGGCCTGATGTCACCTGCCACACAAAATTCACACAGCAAACCGGGCTCGTAGAACAGGGGAAGTTTGGGGGCTCGTTGCTGGGCCGTGGGGTGAAGCATCAAACCAGCCCCCTCCTGTGGGGCCTGTGAGTGTTGCTGAATGTGTGCCCCTGGAAACGGGAAACAAAAAGTCTGGGAGCCACACGGAGACCCTGCTGGGCTGAAGTCCCAACGACTCCACTTTGTCTTTGCCTGTGGGCTTGTCTGTCTGCAGCCTGGAAACCTCCTGGCTCCTCAGACCACTGGTCTGGATGGAGCGTTACAGAAGTCGGAATAATGGAATCGCTGTGTTGACGCTCCCTTTGTTACTGCAGTATAATGGCCGTTATTCCCAAGGAACGCTGCTGTGTAGATGCAGCCTGAGAGAAATGCTGAGCAAGGGATCCTGCAATGCCAGGGGAGTCATTGAAATGAGGTCACTTCTCTAGATATAAAAAGGAAGACATGTCAGGAGTGGGATTTGAACCCACGCCTCCATTCAGAGACCAGAACACCCAACTGAGAGAAAGACAGAACCTTGAGTCTGGCGCCTTAGACCACTCGGCCATCCTGACAACTATGCCAAAATATTCAACCACAGTTTTCTTACATGTGTGAGTTGCTCGGGAGGCAAAGGGAGCACCTCTCTTTCCCCACCTAACAGCCGCTCTACAGCCCAGCTGGGTTTATCCCCACTCACCCTCATCTACCGTTGTGAGGTGTTTTACAGGGAGCTGACAGGAAACCGAAGAGGGGAAACTGCTGGCCGGCAGAACTGAGGCCTGGGATTGCCCTGTGCCAGGGAGTCTGTGTCAGTGCCCTTGGGGATCCTGAGCAGGGTTGGTACTTGGGGTGGGGCCGGGGGCTGTTCTGAAAGGCTGCTGGCGCCGTTAGACCATTTTGTCCTTCCCTGTCTCACCCCAGCGCTGAGCAACACTCAGTGTCGGTCTGAGCATCCGTCCTGCTCTGGGACGTGTCTCTGTGGCAGGAACCTGCCCAGGCGGCTCTCACAGTGAGGCCCCTCCCTGGCAGCACCGAGCAGTGAGAGCTGAGTGAAGGGGGAGGCAGGGCCAGGGGGAGAAGGCTCCATGACTGTGTCAGAGGGAGGCTCTGCCCTGGCCAGTGGGGAATCGTTGCCTCTCCGAGGGGCCCAGGCCTGGTGGGTCATTTCCCCAGGTTACTGAGTGGGGGCTGGAGCCAGTTCTGGGTTGTCTCCTTCAACAACCAAACTGAACCCATGGATCTTGTGCCGACCTGACACTGCGCTGGGCTAGTGCTGTGTGCGCCACGGAGCTTCCTGAAGGGCTGCCCACATGGGAGAGGGGAGGGGCAGTTTGAGTCACCCAGCTCTGCCCCTTCTGAAGGGCTTGTGAAAATGGCAGGTGCTGTTTTGGCAGTGAGGGAGAGGTGGGAAAGGGGCCCTGAGTGAACCTCTTGGGTCACAGCTGCTGTAACAATGAGGTAAGATGAGTGACTTGGCACATGTCAAGTGAAAACTGAGGCTGGTTTCCCTGACTGGGAATTGAACACAGGCCTCAGCAGTGAA
This sequence comes from Pelodiscus sinensis, assembly GCF_052426305.1. Taxonomy (NCBI): domain Eukaryota; kingdom Metazoa; phylum Chordata; order Testudines; family Trionychidae; genus Pelodiscus; species Pelodiscus sinensis. The sequence goes on from NC_143070.1 coordinate 26,417,926, forward strand.
AGTGCTGAATCCTAACCACTAGACCATCAGGGACACATGAATGAGGTTTTTTCCTTACCTACACTAGCCTTTCACAGGCCACTTTCTGTCCCCTTCAGGACACGGGTCCATTTTCCATTGCCCAGAGGGGACAAGAACAGAAACCAAACAGAACATCAAAGCAGCCAGACTGGGCTATGCCAGTTGCCCAACTAGCCCAGGATCCTGTCTCACAACAGCAGCCAATTTCATTGTCCTGAGGGAATCCTCAGGACAGACACTTGTTAAGTGATCCCTCCCGTCACCCATTCCCAGCTCCTGGAATACACTAACTAGGGACACCTGCCCTGTCCATCCTGGTTAAATGCCATTCATTGTGGCCACCAGGGCTTCGAAAGTTGAGTAACTCTGTTTTAAGGGTTCTTATTAATGTCAAGAACCTCAAACAATGTAAAGCCAGAGTGTGATGGAACTGGAAAGGAAAATATTTCCACTAGAAGGAAATTTTCCAAGGGGGCATGTGAATTTGAACCAAGGACCACTTGATCTGCAGTCAAACACTCTACCACTGAGCTACACCCCCACAGAAATTGGCATCTGCAGCCAATGTTGGGAACTGGACGAGGAACAAGAGACAAGAGGCTTTTGTGTAACTCACATCCCAGGTGCCACCCTTGGGCTTGGTCTCCACACTGAGCAGGCGGGTGGCAGGGGTCTGATGCTGTCACAGCTGCAAGGCAAGTCACCCACCTGGCCCCTCAGCTCCATGTGGGCAGCAGCCAGACCGTGTGAGTGGAACAGAGGGTCGTGGGGGGCGGGGATTTGTATATTTTAGGAAGGGTCCTGAGTCCGGGCTCCCAGCCACGCACCTTGGCAGAAAGACCAGCGGCCCCTGCACAAAGCGCATTGTGGGAATAAGAGTTGGGGCAGCAGGAAAGGGGCCGGCCCCTCAGCACCAGCGAGCCGGTGGGAGAAGATGGGAGTGAATCCTGCTACCTCTCATGCGCAAAGGCAGCACTTTTCCAATGCAGCTAATTCTGCCCCACCTGCAACCTGCCTCCAGTGCTTCTGCCACTGTCTGGCCCAGGAGGGTTGGTGTCCAGCAGCTCTCTGCCCCAACGTGGCTGGCTTTTGGGGAGAGCAAGTAGGAAGTGGGGGCCGGGGCTGGGGAGGGGGATACTGGAGCCACTTAGCCCCCTGTCTGGCAAAAAGAAAAATTGGAAATTTCTCCCCTCATTGGAGAATGTGGGCATCGATCCCACTACCTCTCACATGCGAAGCAAGCGCTCTACCACTTGAGCTAATTCCCCTGCTGCATGTACAAGGGTCTTCTTGGAAGCTCTTCCCTTCTCCACAGAGACGTCGGCCTTCTAGGTCAGTTAGTCGTGGGAAAGGAGAAGGCTCCAAAAAGGCCTCAAGGGCAGATCTCAAGGAGACTCCCTGCAGCAAAGCCATGGGGGGGGGGGGGGGGGGGGGGGGGGGGGGGGGGGGGGGGGGGGGGGGGGGGGGGGGGGGGGGGGGGGGGGGGGGGGGGGGGCTCTGAGATGGCCCCTGCCCTGCAGCCTGTCCCACCTGGCCATTGTCATGGACTCTCTGTGAGGTCATCACCTCCCAACCTCCATTAGCCAATAAGCTGAGGGGCTGCAAAAGGCCTTTGTGATGTCACTGCCACACCCACCCCTGCCCTCCAGGGCTAATGTCCTGCCCCAAGCAGCCCCTTTGCATGGCTGAGCTGCTCCCAGGGGTGAAAGTGACACATTTCTCACAGGGCCTGTTCTATTGGGCACCACCCCTTGGGCTGGGCAGGAGGGAGGGGGAGGCTCAAGGCAGGAAGTTGGGGGAGGGGTTGTGATAGGACAGTACCTGTAAGAAATTAAAATGTGGGTGACTCAAGGCAGGGATTTGGGGAGTGTGTGAGAGTGGGGGCTCAGGGCAGGGGTGAGGATGTGGGAGGGTAGAGAAGTCAGGGCACAGGATCTGGGATATGGGGGAGGCTTGGGGCTGGGACTGTGTGTGTGTGTCGAGGGGATCCCTCTGGTCTGTGCTCCCTGAGGCCCTTTAACACACATGGACTGACCTGGGCGCAGGCCAATGAGGGGGGTTTCAGTGAAGCTACATGTAAATGGATCCCTCTAGCAATCCCTGCCAGCCACACGCACAGGGGGAGGGGACTTTAGCCAAGGAAGCAGAAGTAGCCACTCTGAGGGAGGTTTAGAAGCAAAGATGGGCTGCTGTGAGGGTGGATGAGGGGATGTCACAGGGCACGAGCATGATAAGGGGAGCCCCAGAGAGGGCCCTGCTGCACCGAGAGACATGGCAAAGCCTGGGATTGAACCAGGGACCTTTAAATGTTTCATCTAAGGCTCCGCACACTGAGCTGCCAACAAACCCATCTGGCTCATTATTAACTGTCCAGGATGTTTGGCAGCCGTGTCACAGCCTGAGTGTTGCTCAGCACTAGTAGGAGACAGGGAGGGACAAAATGGTCCTTTCAGAACAACCCCCAGCCCTAACCCCAAGGACCAGCCCTTCCCTCCACCCTTACTGGGGTCTGCTGGGAATTGCCGGGATGCCAGCCCACCCCAGTGTCAGCCTAAGGTTTGACTGGTCTGTAAAAGCTGCATCCTGGAAATGAGGAAGCAGCTAAAGTGACTCTGGTGGGACTTGAACCCACAGCCTTTGAATGTCTAGCTGGACTCACGTTGACCACTACAGCTTAGAAGTCCAACACGCTTTCCATTGCACCACAGAGCCTGATGGGCTGGTGACTTTGATATCTCCACTCTCTGCTTTGCAACATGGCAATTGCTGGGGGTGTGTGTCTCTTTTGGGAGAGAAGGAAGGAAGATGGAGGGGGCCACTGAAATTAAAGGATAGAGCTGTAATTGGAGAATGTGGGCATCGATCCCACTGCCTCTCGCATGCGAAGCGAGCGCTCTACCACTTGAGCTAATTCCCCTGCCTGCGAAAGGCTTTACTGCCTCACCCACCTTGTTCCAGAGCCCACAACATCCCTGCGAGTGCTACTTGTGAGACTCACACCTGTGGGTCGGCTAGCTCGGAGGTTTAGAGGACGTGGTGCTCATATCACACTGACGCGTCTTAAGAGCAAGCCCCTTATTTCAAGCTATAACAGGCTCGCTATTCCGACGTCCCTGCATGCGGATTTATTTCGAAGTGCTGTGTAGCCAGCCCCAAATTACAAAATAAGCTATTTCAAAATACAGACAGTCCCCGAGTTACGCGGATCCAACTTATGTCGGATCCGCAGTTACGAACGGGGCCCTTCCTCTCCCTGGTCTCCAGCAGACCAGGGAGAGGAAGCAAAGCGGCGGAACACGCGGCCAGCTGACAGCCCAGCAGATGCAGAGCAGAGCAGAGCAGATGCGTCTGGGCTGTCTGCTGGCCGCGTGTTCCGCGGCTTTGCTCTGCTCTGCTCTGCTCTGCTCCCCCTCTCCCCGGTCTGCAGACCAGGGGGATGGGGAGCCAAGCAGAGCAAAGCCGCGGAGCCCAAGGGCAGCAGGATAGCCAGAGCGCATCTGGGCTGTCCCGCTGCCCCCGTGCTCCGCGGCTTTGCTCCGGACGCCTGTGGTACAGCAGCTGGGGCGCTGCCGGTTGGTCCCGTAGCGCCGCTCTGGGTGCCACTGGACCAACCCAGCAGCACCCCAGCTGCTCTGCCCCAGGTGTCCCCAAGTCAGCAGCTGCTGAAAATGACCAGTGGCTGACTACAGGAAGCCCCTGCCCCGGGCTTCCTAGAATCAGCCGCTGATCAGTTTCAGCAGCAGCTGACTTGGGGATGCCTGGGGTTCTTACGTTGAATCTGTATGTAAGTCAGAACTGGCATCCAGATTCAGCCACTGTTGAAACTGATCAGTTTCAGCAGCAGCTGAATCTGGACGCCAGTTCTGACTTACATACAGATTCAACTTAAGAACAAACCTACAGTCCCTATCTTGTACGTAACCCGGGGACTGCCTGTAGGCGCATTGATTATTTTGAACTATGGGATGCACCCCTAGTGAGTTAGAGCTGAACTCTGCCTCCAGCTCCCTGCTCCACCCACCCACTTACCTACTGAATCCCTCGCTGCCATGGGGCTGTTTGCACTGGCCTCTTCTCTCTGTAGCCAGGCTTCAGCCAGGATTGAGACTCAGGCAGGAGAATGTGACCCGGCTCCCTGCACCTGGGCCCTGCATTTCTCATCCCTTCAGAGACACTTGCTAGTGGAGGAATAAATCACAGTCACATGAGTGTAGATTATGAAACTTTGTAGCTGTTGTTGCCTTGGAAACTCCCCACAGACCTTCCCCTGGGGTCCCGGGCAGCCCACTCACATTGCCCAGCTCACTTCGAGGTGAGGGTGCTGTGCAGACGTGCCCGTCCTGTTGAGGGCCAGCCTGCTGGGGGGAGGCTCTGGCCACTTCATTTCCTCGTGTCTCTCAGGCTGTGTTTACACTGCAGGGCTACGTCTACACTGCAGGCTTTTTGTGTAAGAGCAACTGCTCTTGTGTAAAATCTTGCAGAGCGTCTACACTGAAGGCACATTTTTGCGCAAGTAAATTTATAGTGCAGCATCAGACAACAGGGCTTCTTGCACAGAAGTTATTGCTCTCCCCACGAGGAATAAGCCCTCTTGTGCAAGAACTCGTCCACAAGGAGGCAGTGTGGACGGGCAACAGGGGTTTCTTGCTCAAGAAAGCCAAATAACCTCAGTGAGCTGAGGTTCTGCAAAAGTTCCTTGTGATGTCACTGCTGCCTTGTAGGCTCATGTCCTGCCCCTGGCCAGCCCCTTGGCATGTGTGAGCTGCTCCCCCTGCCCCTGTCACTCAGGGCTGGTTCTGGGGTTCAAGCAGGGAACATCAGAGGCTGCTCAGGGGGCCACATTGCTATGCCAGGGACCCTCCTGTGGGGCTGTGAGTGTTGCTGTCCCTGCTGTACAGACACGGCCATAGAGCCTCAGGAGGCTGCAGTGGTGAGAGACACTTCCCTGGTTTCGGGAGCTAGACGAGATTTCAAGTCCCATGACTTGGAGCCAGCTACTGATACCCATGGAAAGCTGATTTTCAGAGGGGTGTGATCAGCCCTTCCTGTGTATCTGGCTTCTTCAAAGGGGCTTAATCAGGAGCTAAAAGTTGAAGAAGGGACAGTTAGAAGGTGAATTTCTGTCTCTGGCACTGTCCCACCTGACAAAGAATTTACATTCCTCTGCTTTCTGAGACAGTTGGCAAGGATGCTCCACAGTGGCTGTCTCTCTCTCTCCCTCTCTGCAGAAGCTGTTCAGACCCCTCACTAGCCAATGCTGGTGTCAGGTGCAGCTCTGAGTGCTAAAATCCCAGGTGTGCAAAGTCAGAATGAAGGGATGCATTTTGCTCTAGAAGTGACAGCCGGAGGGAGGTGGCTGGAGCAGAGCAGGGTCTGTCTGGAGACAAAGCGGAGCCTGAGGATGAGAAGGCCCATGAGAGGCAGAGACTCCAGAGCGGGGGGGGGGGCTAGTTATTTGGTCTGGCAAACTGGCATGGCCCAGACTGGCTGCTTTGATGTTCTATTTGGCTGTTCTTGTCCCCTCTGGGCAAGGGAGAATGGACCCCCCCCCCCCATCCTGAAGTGGACATTAAATGGCCTGTGAAAGGCTAGTGTAGGTGAGCAAGGAGACATGTTTTATGTGTCCCTGATGGTCTAGTGGTTAGGCTCCAGCACTTTCATTGCTGTTGCCTGGGTTCAATTCCCAGTCAGGGAAGCCCCTGGCAACTTTTACCAAACAACTCCATAGTCAACTTTCATGGCCTTAGTCAACTTTATTGCCACATGTTACAGCAGCTGTGACCCAAGAGGTTAACTCAGGGCCCCTTTCCCACCTCTCCCTCACTGCTAAAAAAAGGGTCTAATGGTGCCAGCAGCCTTTCAGAACATCCCCCAGCCCTTCCCTCCCCCTTGGCTGGGCACTGTCTGGACTCAGGCCTCCCCAGTGCCAGCCTAAGGGCTCTGGAGAGGACAGGGCAGCTCCAGGGGCAGAGTCCTTTTTTCTGCAGTAGTTTAAACCCAGCCCCTTGGTTCCAACTAACTTTACTCCTCATTTTTTGCCCTCTGTGTCTCCCCCTCCCTCCCTCCCCCCCGCCCCCCCCCCCCGGTAATACAATCAGGACTTTTCCCTGTTGAAAGAACAAACTCTCTGGTTTTTATGTGGGGAATGTAGAACCAGGGAGGGGCTTGGGAAAGACCCTGGGAAGGGGAGGAGGCTGGGAGGAAGGGCTAAGGCTGGCACCTTCCTCTGGTGGTCCCACTGCCTCATGTCAGGGGCCTCAGCAGCGCTGGGGGGTGGCTCCAGGGGGAGAAGCTGGTTCAGGGGAACTTGAGCTGCTGGGCCACTGAAGAAGGCCACCAGCAACAGCCTCTGTGCAGGGCTCACACGCTCCAGGCCTCCCGGTCATATTGAGTCTCCCCGTGTGGCTTGGGCTCCAGAGCCTGCCCCCCAGCTGGTGCCTTGAGGTAGCCACTGCAGCAGCAGGAATTTGGGCATCAGGTCCCCTGCTTTTGGGGACAGGAAGCCAGGCCAAGGCCCTTTTATCCACTGGGGCTGTGCAGGCTGGAGCCTCCCCCTACCAGATCTCTGCCCTGCTTCCTGCAAAGCTCACATTTTTGCTTCGTTTTGCTTTCCTGTCCATAGCAGGCAGCTAAAGGAAGGGAAGTCACCAAACCAAACACCACTCTGGTCAGCATGGGGCTTGAACCCATCACCTTGGCGTTATTAGCACCACGCGCTAACCAACTGAGCTAGCCGGCCTACGAAAGTGAAGTTCCGCAGTTCACCAGTGGCCCTTTCAAGAAAGGCGTCTCAGGAAGCTGCAGTGATGTCTCTGCAGCTGCCAATGGCTCTTCTCTGACAGGGCCACTAGCGACTCACTGTGACGTGGGCTGGCTAGTCCAGCTGGTTTGAGGGTTGGCCAAGGTGGCTGGCGGCCGGCAGACCCAGGGCAAAGAGGCAGCCGGAATCTCTTGCTGCCAGCACCTTGCCTCCCAGCTTCTTCCCTGCCAGCAGCAGCCGCAGCCCCTTTCGGCCACTGGGTCAGCCCGGAAAGGGAGGCAGGAATGGGGCCTCAGTTTGCAGGTTTCCGAGTCCTGAGCACTGCCCATGACACCAACCACCCCTCAATCAACTGGGCCAAACTGGTGCCCAGTTCATGCCCACTGGGACCTGCTTTACTTGGTTTCTGTCCACCCAGAGCCCCCTTCTTCTCCTGGGCTGTGAGGAGCATCACTGGGATACTCTCATATCCCAGCACAGGGCCATCTCTCCAGTGACAGGAGACAGGGCTGGGCTTCTGACCTGCTCCACTGACACCTCCCGTCAGTCTGCTCCATCACTCAGGGCATGCCAGGGAGCTGAGTGATTGCGCCATCCTCAGCCAGCCAATCAGCTTTGTGAGGAGTTCATGGAGGCAGGGCAAAGCGATCTCTTGTTAGGCCAGCAAGGAAGCAGCCAAGGCCCCATCCCCAGGGAGCCGGCTGGTGACCATGTGCAGGGAGCCGGCTGTGGAGGGAGCCGCTGCCTCTCCCCTGTGTAGCAGGCACTTTCCCAGTGGGGCAACTCTGCTCCCTGGGGCCTGTCTCCATCGCTTCTGTCACCGCCAGGTAATGAGAGTGCGAGTGGACTTCCCAACGGTGAGAGACAGGGGGCTGGCGGCTCAGGGAGGGGCGGTCCCAGGAGGCAGAGGGCACCTGTGACTCTCAGTTGGCAGCTGACACTCTGCTCCTTGCTTCCCTCCAGCTGCTTCACCTCTAAGGGCTTCTTTCTCCTTCCCTGTCCATAGCAGGCAGCTACACAAAGGCAAGTCACCAAACCAGACACCCCTGTGGCCAGCATGGGGCTTGCACCCACGACCTGGGCGTTATCAGCATCAAGCTCTAAACAGCTGAGCCAGCAGCCCACGAGGGGCCCTTTGGGAAAGACCCCACAGGCAGCCACGAGCTCGTCTCTGATGGGGCCACGGGCGACTCACTGAGATGTGGGCTGGCTAGTCCAGAGGTCAGAGGAGCAGGAGCCTGGGTGGGTTCAGGGGGGCCTTGAGCAGGAGCAGGTTTGGGGGAGGGGCTGCTGGGCCACTGAAGCAGGTGACCAGGTGGTTGGCAGCAGCGCTGTGGGCTGGGCACATGGTCCCAGTTTCCTGGACATACTGAGCCTCGGGGCAGTCACTGCAGCAGCAGGAATTTGGGCATCAGGTCACCCCACTGGGGACAATGGAGGGAAGAGAAGAGTTTTGCCTACTCTTGGAGAAAGCAGGCCAGGCCAAGGCCCTTTTAGCCACTGGGGCTGTGCAGGCTGGAGCCTCCTCCTACCAGTTCTCTGGCCTGAGTCCTGCAAAGCTCTCAGCCTTTTGCCTGTTTCTGCTTCTCTGTCCATAGCTGGCAGCTAAAGGGTACGTCTAGACTACCGTGTTTTGTCGACGGAAGTTTTGTCGACAGATACTGTCGACAAAACTTCCGTCGACAAAGAGCGTCCAGACACATTGAGTTCTGTCGACAAAGCAAGCTGCTTTGTCGACAGAACTCCGTAGTCTGGTCGCAGTGTTACAGGCAATAACACCTTCTGTCGACAGAGTTCTGTCGACAGAAGGTGTTATGCCTCGTAAAATGAGGTATACCAGCGTCGACAAAACTGCTGAGTTCTGTCGACGTTATGTCGACAGAACTCAGCGGTAGTGTAGACGCTGGTATAGTTTTGTCGACAAAAGTCCACTTTTGTCGACAAAACTAGGTAGTCTAGACACACCCAAAGTGTGTGGTTAGCAGGGACAGAAGAAGTCACCACAGCAAACAACTGTGTGGCCAACATGGGGCTTGAACCCATGACCTTGGTGTTATTAGCACCACGCTCTAACCAACTGAGCTAGCCGGCCTTCAGGAGCTGAGCTTACAAATGGCCCTTTCAGAAAGGCACCTCCGGCAGCTGCAGGGCTGTCTTTGAAGCTTCCAATGGCTCTTCTCTGACAGGGTTACTAGCGACTCACTGTGATGTGGGCTCACTAGTCCAGCTGGTTTGAGGTTTGGTCAAGGTGGCTGGCGGCCGGCAGACCCAGGGCAAAGAAGCAGCAGGAATCTCCTGCTGCCAACACCTTGCCTCCCAGCTTCTTCCCTGTCAGCAGCAGCCGCAGCCCCTTTTGGCCACTGGGAAGAGAAGCAGGAATGGGGCCAAGTAGCGAGTCAGGCTGAGGGGGGCAGGCAAAGCTCATCTTGTCTTGCAGGGCCACTGGCAACAGCTTCTCTCTTGTGCGCTGCTGCTGAGGAGAAAAACACCCTGAGAGGGACCAGAAAGACCAATTTAAAAGATTGTTTGGGGGGGGGGCACCTGCTAGCGCGAGGGGGGCAAGAGTCAGAGCCTGGCAGCTCCTGGGGACCACACAAGAGACCACAAGGGTAAGCAGCAAGCTCCAGGCAGGTTAAGTTTTAGGGCCCAGCCCATCTCAGCCAGGCAGACCATAGCATCAGACTGAGCTCCAGGGGGCATCGGACACAAAACTCTCTCTCTGGGGATTCTACAGATGAGGAGCCCAAAGCTCATAAAGTTGGAAGGTTTTGCAGCAACCAGCCCAACCCCAGCAAGTCCCACTGAGATTTGAACTCAGATCACAGGATTCAGAGTCTGAGTGCTGCCCCTTACACCATGGGACCTACATGAGCCAGCAGTGACTCAATTACGCTGAACTGGAGCCTCAGCTCATGCCCACTGGGACCAGCTTTGCTTGTTTTCCTTCCACCCAGAGCCCCCTTCTTCTCCTGGGCTGCAAGGAGCCTCCCTGGGACGCCCTGAGACAGGCACAGAACTGTCCCATAACCAGCCCCACCCCACCGGCTTTGGCAGAACAAAGGGGGGGGGGCTAGCTAGACTGCTCCCTTCTTACACACTTCAAAAAGTCCATTTGTAAACAGGCCAAGACTGTGTGGCCTAAAAGATAAAGCATCTGACTTTGGGTTGGATGACTACAGGGTTTGAGTCCCTTTGCAGTTGTGTTGACTGTGCTTGTGGGTTCTGGTATTTCGTGCTTGGAAAGGTTCTTTGTAACGATATGTATCCATTGGAAGGCCTCTAGTTATTCAGCAAATCTAACCTTTACCATTCTGCAGAGAGGCAGCAATTAACTGTAAAGCCTGGGCTCACATTCCATCTAAATAGCATTTCAATAGGGTCACACTAGGCTGTGAGAAGGGGCTTGGATCCTAAGGACACCCACTGTCACCAAGTAAGAAACAGATCTCAGGATGCGTAGAGAAAACTTAGTTAACAGCATTTTGTCTGGCAAAAAACTGCTTACCAGTGTTTGTGCAATTGGCATTCTATGATTATTGTCCTCACTTTCCTATTGTTTGTCTGTGTGATCGCTGTCTGCATTGTAACTGTTTCTCTCTGCTGTATCATTAATGTTGCTGGGGGGAAATCAATAAAGGTGGTGCAGTATGATTGGTTAGGTAAATCATAATAGTATATTATCTTTGGTTAGTAACATTAAACTAAAATAATTGGTTAAGCAGGACTCAATTTTCACTCTATAAACTGGGGTCCAAGAAGGAGACCAGGGAGAAGAAGGAAAAGGGGAAAAGAGAAGAGGAAGAAGGAGGAAAAGGGAAAGGAAGGGAGAAGACCAAGAAGGAGGAGAGAAGCCCTGGAAGCAAAACTCACCTCCAAGGCAGCCTCAGACCAGAGCAGCCAGGACTCCTCTGCATGATTGTTGAAATGGTTTGCTGTGTGAATTCTGTCAGGTGACGTCAGGCCTGGACACTGGAATTATTTACCATTTTCCGTGAGCTGTTAAGTCTCAGAGCTGTGATGGCCAAGTGGTTAAGGTGTTGGACTAGAAATCTAATAGGGTTTCCCTGTGCAGGTTCAAATCCTGCTCACAGAGAGGCCTGTGTTTTGGTCACACCCCTTCCTAGGCCAACAAGGTACCCAAACTCTGAGAAGAACCTGCCAGTCCCATCAGAAGGGACACCTGGGCTATGTCTACACTCACAGCTTCTTCCATGAGTAATATGCAAATGAAGCTAAGTTTGGAATATTACTGAGCCTCATTTGCATAGCTAATGAGCCACCATTTTTTTCAGAAGAGACTCTTGCACAAGAAGGAGCATCTACACTGCCCCTTCTTGCGCAAGAAAAACCCTCTTGCGCAACGCCGTTACACCTATTACTTTTCACTAAACACAATTATCAGACTGCCCAGTGCACATTCCTACCTTCCTTTGTGTACACAACGTACCTGGGGCTCTAATTACTGGCCACCTGCCTTTCACACAGATCATTGATCCTTGTGACTTTCAGGTACATTCACATGGCAGCTGTTTGAACATAATGTGCTTCTATTGCATGATCAGCACCAGAGTCTCCGGTTGTGTCTACACTGTGAGTTTTCTCAGCAAAAGATGTGCTAATGAGCAGGGCTTGCCAAGCAGCGGGGAGCTCTGCTCGCCAGCCATGTGCTTTCGCATGGTTCTGCGCTCTGCGCACACACAGATGGTTCTGCGCATGTGCAGATCGCTCTGCTCCAGCTCTTCCGGGATGTAATTACTTACATCCATGAGCGAGTAGATTACATTATTTGCAGAGCCCTGGTAATGAGGGTCTCATTTACATGAATCATGATCTCATTTGCATATTTTCTGACAAACTGGTTTTGTGCTAGGGTTGTTGTGCAAAAAACAAGCAGCATGGAAGTTTTCTGTTTGTGCAAAACCCCCTTTTTCTGCAAGATCAGGATACCTCTTTTTTGGGAGCATAAGAATCTTGTGGAAAAAGAGAAATTTGTGCAAAAAAAATGTTCACACTGCTTGTTTTTGCACAGCAATCCCATTGGCTGAAAATATGCAAATGAGATTATGACTCATGCAATTGAGTCCCTCATTAACATATTTTTTACAGAGAAAACTTCTAGTGTAGCTGTAGTCTCTATGAGCCTCACTAAATCAAACCCCTAGGGCACCTCCTGCTCTTTGCTACTATCCTACTCCCACTGCGAGGGCACCACCAAGCTCAACTGAAGGTAAAACCAACTCCAGCTACATGTTGAAGAATGGTGGGAAGAAAAGACCCATTGACCTGGCAACAAGGCAACACTGGGCGTTGAACCCAGGATCCCCTGCTTACAAGGCAGGCGCTTTAGCCAACTAAGCCATGGTGCCCTGCTTGGAAGCAACGCTCAAACTGTTCTACTTTATGGTGCCAGACACCCCCTTCCCATTCCAAAGTGCAGCCGTTCCCCATTCCCCTCCAGCTCTTGCCATGACTCAAGGCCTGCGCAGCCCAAGGCATTTGATTGGCAGCTGGTACCCAAAACCTTTTTGTCAATTGTAGCAGCAGGCCCCAAAGGGACAGACCCAAGGCAGCCGCCTGGTCCTAAGGCCGGGTCTGCAGCCAGGGGGAGGGAGAAGAATCTCCCCTTTCAGCTGGAGTTGAATCAGCCACCTAAGGGCACTTGCCCAGCACCCGCTACAGGCCTCTGCTCTGCCAGCTGAGCTATGGAAGGTGCCTGGGGCAGGCTGCTTTGCCTATGTTGGCCCTCTCATGAGTGCCAGGGCAAGAGTCCCCTGAATAGGAGGGGCAGGAGAACCCAGCAGCACAGGGGTGTCACTGGCGCTTCACCCGCAGAAGGACCCTTGAGTGATTCAGGCAGAAACGCCGCGTCTCGCTCCCTGCAGCTCCCCTTGCTGCCCTGGCAGGCGCTGCCCCTTCTCCCACCGGCCTGGGCCTGGCCTCCCTCCCCCGCCAGGCACCACAGAAAGCCCCTTGGTATGAGCCTGGGCAAGCTTAGGCCCTCGGCTCTGGGGCCAGCCCCGTTGTGTGTCAGAGCCCCCTGGCCACAATGCTACTCCAGGGGGCCAAGTTCCAGGGCCTCCTAATCCCAGGGACTGGGGGGCTGGAGGCCTTTGCCCTGGAGCCTCAGAGCTCCCTCAGTGCCACCTTCCAGGAGGGGGAATCTCCCGCAGGGCCGGTGCGATGTAGGAACCTCTCCCAGGGCAGTGCCCCCAGCCCAGTCCCTGCCCCTTGCGGGGGCAGGTAAGAGATACCCCCTCCCCTTCCCCAGAGAGCAGCCCCCCAGGGCTATAGGGGGCGGATCTGGCCCAGGGCTGCTCCCAGCAGAGGTGGCTTTGATCCCAGCCTGGGTCCAGGGAAACTGCTCCCAGCTCCCAGCATGTGCGAGGTTGGGGGAGTGAGCAGATCAGCGTTTGCAGATATTTACACTTATTTGCATAATGCGTATGCAGATATGCAGGGCTCGGCAATTAGGGCAATCTACCCGCCCGTGGTGAGTAGATTTTAGCCCTGTGCGGCGCTCAGTGCAGTCTGTGCATGCACAGTGATATGTAAATAAAATGTTACCGGTCTGGCAAAAGTTTGTGAATGGTTTGTCTGTCCATGGTATAAACACAAAGGCTGGAAACACTGGCCTGATCCCTGGGGGCTTGCCGAATGCAAGGCAGGGAAAACATTGGGTGAAGGGAGGGGGCATATTTTCCCCACCAGGCCTTTGTTCCTCGGAATCCCTGGGGACGTTGGGTTTTGTCTCATTTTTCTTCCCTTTTCCCTGCTTCCCTGTTTGCTGTGAGGAGGGGGCAGCTCTTGCCCTCGCGGTGGGAAGCCATGGTACAGGTATGGGATGGGCACATGCTCTGAGAGGGAGTCCCTGGGCTGTTTGGGGAGAAAAGTTTCTCATGTCTGCTCTCCTCCACACCCCCAGGATGGCCGAGTGGTTAAGGCGTTGGACTTAAGATCCAATAGACGTTTGTCTGCGTGGGTTCAAACCCCACTCCTGGTAACTTCCCTTCTTTGGCGAGACATTGATCAGGATGGTGTTTAATCCTGCTGTGAGGCAGGGGACTGGATTTTGTCTCTGAAGGTCCCTTGGGCTATATCTGCCCTGGTGGGTTCTTGTGCAAGAACACATCCATGCTGGTGTGTGTGAGCTGTGCTTCTGTGCAAGAGCATCCATGGCAGTGTGGATGCTCTCTTGTGCAAGAAGCCCTTTCTTACCACACTTTACTATAAAACTTCTTGCACAAGAGCGAGTGGGCAGTGTGGCCCTTCTTGCGCAATAACCGACCAGTGTAGACACAGCCTTCCAGTTCTAGTACCAGTTCTGATTGGCTGAGCAGGGGCCAGTCACAGGGGGGAGACTCAGGACTTTGTTAAAGCGACGAGGAGTCCTGTGGCACCTTATAGACTAACTGAAGTGTAGGAGCATAAGCTTTCGTGGGCAAAGACCCACTTCGTCAGATGCATCTGACGAAGTGGGTCTTTGCCCACGAAAGCTTATGCTCCTACACTTTAGGTAGTCTATAAGGTGCCACAGGACTCTCTGTCGCTTTTGCAGATTCAGACTAACACGGCTACCCCTCTGATACTTGATTCAGGACTTTGTTGTTCTCCTTAAGTCCCAGCAAATGAGCCAGAACCAATCGACTGCTCTGGGAATTGTTCTGCTTCTCGCCAGTGCTTGTCTCTGAGCAGCTCCTGAGTCTCTCTGTGTCCCGGTGCTTCTAACCCACTGGCTGAGCCATCCCTAGGCTGGGCTGTGGGGCTGTAGCTCCTTTGAGGCACTTTATTCTGATCCGTCAGGGTGTGAAACTCCAGACTGAGGGGGAGTTTCAGCATCAGGCTTCTGGGTCCTTTTCTTCAGTCCCCACCCCACTCAGTAACCCACCCCCAGCCTCTTCCAGCACAGCCTGCCCCACCTTCTCCTATAGGGCTTCCACAGGGACCTCTGTCCCAGGGGGAATGGGGAGCCCCTGCCCCCGGCACCCACCCAGCCTGCTGCTGCTCCCACAAGAGCAGAGGATTCACCCGACACAAGTAAGTGCCTCTGTCCCCCCTGACCCCCGCTGCTGGTTTTCCCTCCTATGTAGCTTGCTGGCCTAGGTAAGGTCACATGAGACTGCTCATATCACCCCCTCAGCAGGGAGCCCTGGGCAGCCGCCCTGGTCATTCAGGTCTCAGGCTGGCAGGGCCTGCAGGGATACTGGGTTTGAATGACAAGGTGTTGGAGCAGCTATTAAAAGGCTTCTTCCTTGGCAGGGGCATTGTGCCTGTGGATTGGCTATTTCTTGGATGACTGGTGCTTGCACGTGCAGCTGGGCTTTAGCAAATCAGAATGAAGTGAGTCATGAGTAACCCAGCGCCTCTGGAAATGGGAGTGGAGTAAAAAGTACAATATTGTCTAAAAAAAATAAAATAACTTGAATAAAAATCAAAGTGTGACTAAAATAAATGACTTGAGTAAAGTACAAATACCCAAAAAAGGTCTTGAGCAGTGTGATCAAGTATTTCTACTTAGTTATTTTCCACCTCTGCCCGGCAGGCAGGGGTTCTTGGCCCCTTGCTGGTCTGTGGACTGGCAGTTTGTTACCACTGACTTAGAGGAGCCCCAGGAACTGCAGTTTCAGGAAGAAACAGCAAGAGATTTTGATTGGCCGCCAGGTGCTCCACATGCTAATCAGGAGGCGTGTTTCTGTAAACAGGGACATGGAGCATATTCTAATATACAGATTTCTAAACCTGGTGGAGTGTGTTTGAATGGGACAAGCATTTTGCTGAGATTATTTCTGTTTCACACAGATGTTGTGTGAAAACATTCCTCATGAGGAGAAAGTGAATGCACATGAGTGTGGGTGTGTAGCGAGCAGGCTGCTGTTAAGACTGTGCTTTCAGGGATCATTTCTATAGTTGGTAACTAGAGAAATGCAGCTGAAAGTGGTTGGTCTCACTAGCCATGAGGATGAGTGATAGTGTTTTCTTCTGAGCATGAAGCAAGCAGACAGTGTTGTTTTAATGTAATTGCTGTCTGCTGTTGATGATTGTTCCTTCTTTCCTGTTGGGAAGCTGGAAGAAGAGAGCACAAGCTGAGTGGTTGGCTACTGTCAAAATGTTTAAAATTAGTTTTCAAGTAGAAAGGAGCAGGGATTTCACTTTATAATCCTTTCCTGGCTTTTCTTGAATTCCTGGTTTTACATGTGCTACCCTGATCCTGATGTCTTCATGTTGTTCTCTCACCAGCTTTTGGGTCTTTTTCCCTGAGCTTCTCACACTCAACTTAGCTAGTCTCTTAGATCTGCTTCATGCGTTGTTCCTCATCTGTTCCTTAGTGGCCCTGGGGGAGACAGATACTAGGTGCAGCCAGGTATTAATTATCCCTTGGGTTAGTGTCTTTCTCCCATAACTTGTAGCTAAGATATTTGTTAGTAACTGGCAGAGGCCGCTGGGGCTCACCCCCGAACAGGCACCCACAGACTCAATATTGGTGCACAAGATGAAACTCACCCTGCTCCTGGAACAGAAACACTGATGAGCAGTGAGGCCCCTCCCTGGCAGCACCGAGCAGTGAGAGCTGAGTGACAGGGGAGGCAGGTCCAGGGGAAGAAGGCTCCAGGACTGTGTCAGAGGGAGACTCTGCCCTGGCCAGTGGGGAATCGTTGCCTCTCCGAGGGGCCCAGGCCTGATGGGTCATTTCCCCAGGTTACTGAGTGGGGGCTGGAGCCATTTCTGTGTTGTCTCCTTCAACAATCAAAGCAAACCAATGGATCTTGTGCAGACCTGACACTGTGCTGGGCTAGTGCTGTGTGTGCCACAGAGCTTCCTGCAGGGCTGCCCACACAGCAGAGGGGAGGGGCAGTTTGAGTCACCCATCTCTGCCCCTTCTGAAAATGGCAGGTGCTGTCTTAGCAGTGAGGGAGAGGTGGGAAGGAGCCTGAAGTCACCTCTTGGGTCACAGCTGCTGTAACGTGTGATAGTGAAATAAAAGGTTAGGCAGTTGTCCAGAGGGTAAATTGACCAGGGATCTGTGGCTGGTTTCTTGGAACCAGACAGGACTTGTTCGGGGTAGGTGGGATTGGGTGCTAGGACCCCCCACCTGTGTATTAGGCCCGGGGCCATCTGGGGCATGGATATTGCTGAGGTGTCGGAGGGGTTTTGCTTGTGAGGCTTCAGGCAGGCAGCTGAAGCACTCTGAGACTGGTTTGTGGCCTATTTGGAGAGGTCACCAGTCTGGGGGCTGTAAGGAGCCCCAGATTTGAGCAATTCGCCCTGAGCGGACGCCCTCAGCTGTGCCCAGATACGGCCCGGTCCGTCACAGGAGACCATTCTCCCTTGTCCAGAGGGACAAGAACAGCCAAACAGAACATCAAAGCAGTCAGACTGGGCCATGCCAGTTGTCCAACTAGCCCAGAATCCTGTCTCAGGACAGCAGACAGTTATTAAGTGATCCTTCCCATCTCCCCTTCCCAGCTTCTGGAATGAACCAGCTAGGGACACCTGCCCTGTCCATCCCGGTTAAATGCCATTGATTGACTTTTCCTGCATTAAATTATCCAATTTTGTTTTGGGCCTTCTTGCAGATTTCAGTTTTGCAACATCCTCTGGCAAGGAGTTCCACTGGGTGCAAAAATGCTTCCTTTTGGTTTATTTTTAACTTGGTTACTTATCAGTTTCATTCTCTCACCCTGGTTCTTTAGTAGGAGAAAAAATAATTTCTGCACCCTTGTCATCATCACATAAACCCCTGTCCCGTTGCCCCTTGCTTGTCCCTTTCCCAAGCTGAGAAGAAGAAGTTCCATGAACTCCTGGGAGCTGCTTACCAAAGAAGAGGCATTTCCTGTGGAGAAGATGGCCAAGCCCAATCCCCTACACAGAGCCCCAGGAAATACCAATGGACATTGGGAAAGCTCCCTCTCGGGCACAAAGGCAGCACTTTTCCAATGGAGCTAATTCTGCCCCACCTGCCCCCTGCCTCCAGTGTTCCTGGCACTGCCTGGCCCAGGAGGGCTGGTGTCCAGCAGCTCTCTGCCTCAGTGTGGCTGGCTTTTGGGGAGAGCAACTAGGAAGTGGGGGAGGGGGG
This sequence comes from Pelodiscus sinensis, assembly GCF_052426305.1. Classification (NCBI taxonomy): domain Eukaryota; kingdom Metazoa; phylum Chordata; order Testudines; family Trionychidae; genus Pelodiscus; species Pelodiscus sinensis. The sequence continues at coordinate 26,435,778 of NC_143070.1, forward strand.
CTAGGGCAGCCACTTAGCCCCTGGCTGGCTCTGCCAGTAAAAAGATGATGATGATCTCCCGAACACTGGAGAATGTGGGCATCGATCCCACTGCCTCTCGCATGCAAAGCGAGCACTCTACCACGTGAGCTAATTCCCCTGCTGTGTTAAGTTTGGCCTTCTTGGAGGCTCTTCCCTTCTCCACAGGGACGTCTGTCTTCTAGGTCAGTTAGTCGTGGGAAAGGAGAAGGCTCCGAAAAGGCCACAAGGGCAACTCTCAGGAAGGAGACTCCCTGCAGCAAAGCCTTGGGCGGGGAGGGCAGCGGCAGGGTGTGGTCCCTTTGATGACCCCTGCCCAGCAGCCTGTGCCACCTGGTCATTGTCATGGACTCTCTGTGAGGTCATCACCTCCCAATCTCCTTTAGCCAATAAGATGTGGTGCTGCAAAAGGCCCTTGTGATGTCACTGCCACACCCACCCCTGCCCTCCAGGGCTAATGTCCTGCCCCAGGCAGCCCCTTTGCATGGCTGAGCTGCTCCCAGGGGTGAAAGTGACACATTTCTTACAGGGGCTGTTCTATTGGGCACCACCCTTTGGGGGGGGAGGAGGATCAAGGCAGGAAGTCAGGGGAGGGGTTGTGATAGGACAGTACCTGTAAGAAATTAAAATGTGGAGTGTGGGCAGCTCAGGGCAGGGATTTGGGGAGTGTGTGAGAGTGGGGGGGAGGGGCTCAGGGCAGGGGTGAGGATGTGGAAGGGTAGAGAAGTCAGGGCACACGCAGCCTTTGTTACTCACTTGGCTTGGCTGGCAGCTGACACGCTGTTCCTTGCTTCCCTTCTGCTGCTTCATATCTTAGGGTGCCCTCCGCCTGCCCCGTGCTGAGAGTCAGGCCCAAGCAGGAAAGAGGCTGCTGGGCCCTCTTGGCGTCAGGGTCCCACCACCCATCTTCCCACCATCAGCAGCCACAGCCCCTGTCAGCCACTGGGTCAGCCCAGGAAGGGAGGCAGAAAATGGGGCCAAGTAGTGAGTTAGGGTATGAGGGGCAGGCAAAGCTCATCTTGCCTTGCAGGGCCACCAGCAACAGCATGTGTCTTGTGCGCTGCTGTGGAGTAAAGCATCCCTGAGGGAGAACCCTGCCCCCAGGGCTACGTCTAGACTGGCCCCAAATTCCAGAAAAGGGATGCAAATCAGGTAAGTCAGCATAGGGAAATCCGCGGGGGATTTAAATATCCCCCGCGGATTTAAATAAACATGTCCGCCGCTTTTTTTCCGGCTTGGAGAAAAGCCGGAAAAAAGCGTCTAGACTGGCCCGATCCTCCGGAATAAAGCCCTTTTCCGGAGGATCTCTAGGAACAAGAGATCCTCCGGAAAAGGGCTTTATTCCGGAGGATCGGCCCAGTCTAGACGTTTTCCGGCTTTTCCCCAAGCCGGAAAAAATAGGTGAAGCTACAGAAGCTGACGGGGACAATCAGCAGGCGGAGGGTTATTTTTTCTCCTCCCTGGGCTGATGTGGCTAGAACTGAGGAGAAGAAAATCCTCTTCCCTTCTCCTCAGAAGATGGAAATTGCAGTTGGTTCTCTCTCTGGTTCTACTAAAGCTGGACCCCAGGACTAGACTTTTCTTTCTAAAACCCTGGTGAAAACTGAGCGCCAATTGCTTGCAGGCTGAGAATGTGAGTTAAAGAAAGTTATCACCCAGCATGGGGCTTGAACCCATGACCCTGAAACTAAGAGTCTCATGTTTTACCCACGGAGCTAGCCAGGCTGTGTACAAAAAGTTTCCTAATATCCCATCACAGCATAACAGGAGCCAAGTGTTCTCCACTGCCTGACTCAAGGCTCTTTCTTGCCCCTAATGTGGGGTTCTGGTCTGTGGAGAGGTTTGAACTCGAACCCCACTCCCAACACACCCACTTCTTTCCCCACAAGGAACGGCCCCATTTCCATCTCTCCAGGGACAGGAGAAGGGCTCTGGCCTGTTCTCTGCAAAATGCTCAGCCTGTTTCATTTTCTGCAGGAACGAGTGGGATCCATGCGCCCTGTTCCCCAGTGAGAGGTATGTGTCCTCTTCCCCCCTTTCCACAGACACAGCAGGCCAGGGGGTTGTGCACCTGCAGTGGCCCCTTCCTACTTGACCTCCCACAAAGCTGGGGTGAAAAGCTGCTAGACCCCAGCCCTCCTGGGCTAAGCCATGGCAGAGGTAGCAGGATTCACTCCTATCTTCTCCTGCCTGTGCCCTGATGCTGAGGGGCCGGCCCCTTTCCTGCTGCCCCAACTCTTATTCCCACAATGCACTTTGTGCAGGGGCCATTGGTCTTTGTGCCAAGGTGCGTGGCTGGGAGCCAGGACTCAGGGCCCTTCGCCTAATCCCTCCTCTGACGCGCTCACACTGTCTGGCTGCCTCCAGCAGGGGCTGAGCTCAGGGGTCAGGTGGGTGACCTGCCCTGCAGCTGTGATGGCATCAGGCCCTTCCAGCCCGCCTGCTCAGTCTGGAGATGGAGCTCCAGTGGCCTCAGACACCCAGCAAGAGGAACAAAACTCTCTTTGTTGAACCTTAGTGCATGGAAGCTGAAGCACCAGCACCTTGTAACAACCAGCAGAGTCTTAGTAGGTCCCACTGAGATTTGAACTCAGATTGCAGGATTCAGAGTCCTGAGTGCTGCCCCTTACACCATAGGACCTGTTATATGCAAGTATAGTGGGCACCTCTGACTCTCAGCTCTCAGGCTGGCCTCTGCTCTCCTGGCTTCTCTCCAGCTGCTTCATCCCCCAGGACTCCCTGTAAGAAATGTGTCACTTTCACCCCTGGGAGCAGCTCAGCCATGCAAAGGGGCTGCCTGGGGCAGGACATTAGCCCTGGAGAGCAGGAGTGGGTGTGGCAGTGACATCACAAGGGCCTTTCGCAGCCCCTCAGCTTATTGGCTAAAGGAGGTTGGGAGGTGGTGACCTCACAGAGAGTCCATGACAGTGGCCAGGTGGGACAGGCTGCAGAGCAGGGGCCATCTCAGAGCCCCCCCATGGCTTTGCTGCAGGGAGTCTCCTTGAGAGTTGCCCTTGAGGCCTTTTCGGAGCCTTCTCCTTTCCCAAGACTAACTGACCTAGGTGACAGACGTCGCTGTGGAGAAGGGAAGAGCCTCCCAGAAGGCCTCTGTAAATGCAGCAGGGGAATTAGCTCAAGTGGTAGAGCGCTTGCTTAGTATGTGAGAGGCAGTGGGATTGATGCCCACATTCTCCAATACAGTTCAGCTTTTATCCCTTATTTTCACTGTCAGGGGCTCAGTGGCCTCCTCCCTCTTCTTACCTGCTCTCCCAAAAGAGACAGACCTGGCTCCCCTTTCTTTGCTACCAGCAATTGCCATGCTGCAAAGCAGAGAGTGGAGATATGAGGCTCTGTGGTGCAATGGAAAGCATGTTGGACTTTTAAGCTGCAACAAAATACAGGACTATGTAGCACTTTAAAGACAAACAAGATGGTTTATTAGATGATGAGCTTTCGTGGGCCAGACCCACTTCCTCAGATCAAATAGTGGAAGAAAATTGTCACAACCATATATACCAAAGGATACAATTAAAAAAAACGAACACATATGAAAAGGACAAATCAAATTTCAGAACAGAACGGGGATGCGGGGGGGAAGGTAAATGTCTGTGAGCTAATGATATTAGAGGTGATAATTGGGGAAGCTATCTTTGTAATGGGTAAGATAACTAGAGTCTTTGTTAGGACCCCGCCGTAAAGTGTCGAATTTTAGCATGAATGACAGTTCAGAGGATTCCCTTTAAAGTGCAGTTTTAAAAGGCTTTTGAAGCAGGATGCAGGTAATTAAGTCATTGAGATAATGTCCTTTCTGGTTGAAATGGCAAGAAACTGGTTTTTTCTGTATTTTGTTTCAGCTACCTTAGACTAACATGGCTACTTTTCTATCACTATTTTAAGCTGCAGTGATTCATGTGAGCCCAGCTAGGCATTCAAAGTTTGTGGGTTCAAGTCCCACGAGTGTCACTTTAGCTGCTTTCTCATTTCCAGGGCACAGCTTTTACAGAACAGGCAATCCTTAGGGTAAAACTGGGGTGGGCTTGAGTCCAGACAGTTCCCAGCTGACCCCAGTGAGGATGGAGGGAAGGGCTGGTTCTTGTGGCTGGGGCTGGGCGTTGTTCTGAAAGGCTTCAGGTGCCATTAGATCGTTTTATCCCTCCCTGTCTCCTACTGGTGCTGAGCAACACTCAGGCTATGTCTGCCCTACACTGCTCTTCTGGGAAAAGCTACGCAAACTTCAAAACCCAGTTTGTGCAGCTTTTTCTTCTGCTTCTTTTTTTTTTTTTTTGGAAGAGGCTTTTCCGACATTTGGCCTGTTACACTGGGCAAGTCACACAAGGGAGGCAGCAGGCAGAGCTGGCCCAATGCACCAGCCTCCCAGGGCAGGGAGGCCAAGGCACAAGCAGCTGCCTGGCCTAATTTATCTGGCTTCCCCAGGTTGGCACCCAGGGGCATTATCAGCTGACGTTACCCCCCCTCTGTCACATGAGCGTTGGGCTCATCAACAGGCTGGTCAGCAGCAGCTGCAGTTACCTGGGCACCACAAAAAGCGAAGACCCTGTGTTTCCGCCTGGCTTTGAACCAGGGACCTTTTGCTTGTTAGGCAAACATGATAACCACTACACCACAGAAACACATTTCAAGGCATGCAACTTGGCTGACTGTTCTGTTTCTAGCTCTTTCTAACACCCTGGTCTGGAGGGGAGGGGGATGCTCCTTGCGAACACTCCACCTCTTGTTCTCAGGGAAGCACCTAATTTCCTCACCAGCCCCTTGAGATTTGTAGCTCAAAGCTGGAGCTGCTGTGGAAGGAGGTGAAGCTACAGAAGCTAACCGGGGACAATCAGTGGGCGGAGGGTTATTTTTTCTCCCCCCCTGGGCTGATGTGGCTAGAACTGAGGAGAAGAAAATCCTCTTCCCTTCTCCTCAGAAGATGGAAATTGCAGTTGGTTCTCTCTTTGGTTCTACTAAAGCTGGACCCCAGGACTAGACTTTTTCTTTCTAAAACCCTGGTGAAAACTGAGAGCCAATTGCTCACAGGCTGAGAATGTGAGTTAAGGAAGGGAACTGCCCAGCAAGGGGCTTGAACCCATGACCTTGAAATTAAGAGTCGCATGCTCTACCAATTGAGCTAGCCAGGCTGCCTGCAAGAAAGTTCCTAATATCCCATCTCAGTGTAACAGGAGCCATGTGTTCTCCACTGCCTGACTCAAGGCTCTTTCTTGCCCCTAATGTGGGGTTCTGGTCTGTGGAGAGGTTTGAACTCGAACCCCAATCCAGACACACCCACTTCTTTCCCCACAAGGAACGGCCCCATTTCCATCTCTCCAGGGACTGGTCCGTTCTCTGCAAAATGCTCAACCTGTTTCATTTTCTGCAGGAACGAGAGGGATCCATGCGCCCTGTTTCCCAGTGAGAGGTGTGTGTCCTCTTCCCCCCTTTCCACAGACACAGCAGGCCAGGGGGCTATGAGCCTCCAGAGGCCCCTTCCTACTTGGCCTCCCACAAAGCTGGGGTGCCAGAGGCAGGCTCTGACTGGGAGACACTCCCAGCAGCCAAGCACATTTCTCAGGCAGCCCCTTCCCTGCGCAGGGGGTACAGGTCACACGCCTGGGTGAATAAGAGCTTGTGGGGGCTGGCCAGGGCTTCAAGCAGGCAGCTCCCATTGGCCACAAACAAGCTTGGAGCAGGGCCCAGGCCTGAAGCCTTTTCCTCTACAGCTGAGAGACACAAAGGGCCCAGCAGCCCCTTCTCTCAGCTGTGCGTGGGGGCAGGGCGAGCAGGGAATCTGCCTGAGGCTTCTTGCTGCCATGTTGGGTGGCTTCATGGGCTGGATCCAGCCCGCTGGCCTGTATTGCCCAGGCCTGGCTTAGAGGGAACCTTGGCTCTGGGCTGTGGGGGACGGGCGCTGTGGAAAGGCCAGTCTGGCCTTCCTGGGCAGGGCATGACGACATGCGGCAAAACATCCTGGACAGAGAATTACAGGCCACGCAGGACTCTTATCACAGCCAAAGTAGCTCAGTGGGGAGAGCATTAGGCTAAAGATCTAAAGGTCCCTGTTTTAACCCCAGGCTTTGGCATGCTCCAATAGGGGCTAATTGCTTCAAGTTGATGGTTTTGCTTAGAGCTGTTATCACAACCTGCACTGCAGGAGAAAAGGGGAGATGAGCTGCATCCTGGGGCTCTTCCTGCTTTCTCTTGGCCCTGGGTCTCTATCCTGCCAGAGGGCAGGTACAAGGGCTACAGTTGGGGGCAATCAGGTGACACCACAAAAAACACTCCCTTTTGGCAGTGCTGGAACATGGCACCACATGAGCATGTTGCTAACACCCATGTCTCCCCCCCTCAGGGCCACTAGAGATGTCCTTGCACCCTGGAGTTGTCTGTCTGGGCCATGCACTCACACACACTGGCACCTCCCTTTCTAGGACAGGGCTCCTGTTGTTCCTTGCTTTACTCAACCTGGGAGTTGGGCTTATCCCCAAGCAGCAGGAGCTGTGTTTACTTGGCGAGACACAAATAGCAGCAGAACCCCTGTTCCCACTTTCTGCTTGGCTTTGAACCAGGAGCCTTTTGCACATTAAGCAAACATGATAACCACCACCCCACAGAAACATGCTTGTCAGTTTTTTTCTGTACATAAACTTGGACAAATATTCTGTTACTAATTCTTTGCCCAAGGCAGAGCAAGAGCAGGGAACAAGACGCCCCCCCCAATACTTCTCTAGACCCTTTGCTCCCAACACGGGGGGCGGGTGGGGGGCTGTGTGCCTCGGGAGGAGTGACCCACATCATATCCCCAACATTTCTGCCCTTCATGGATGGACCTTTGGGGGCAGGCCCAGACGCTCCATCCTCTAACTCAACTCCTATCACACACTGGAGCAGGGCAGCCCCCAGGGGTAGGGCTGAGCCATGGGGTGCTGGGCAAGGGGCAGAGGCTGCAGGAGCTGAGCGTTTCCCTAGAGTCCAGGGACCCATAAGGAGGCACCATGCTCTGTGTCTCTCTCGGAAGGCGCAGAAAGGGATTGACTGGGGACAGGGAGAGTGTCTATGGGGTTGTGCAGTTTGTTGCCCTGGTTAGGGCGTGGCCAAAACACAGGCCTCGCTGTGAGCAGGATTTGAACCTGCGCAGGGAAACCCTATTGGATTTCTAGTCCAACGCCTTAACCACTCGGCCACCACAGCTGTGAAGTCAGCAGTGCTCCAGGATCAGGGATAGTGGTAAATAATCCCAGTGCCCAGGCCTGACCTCACCCGCCCCACATATTACACACAGCAAAAATGGCTCCAGAATAGGGCAAGCTTGGGGGCTCATTGCTGGGCCCTGGGGTGAAGCATTAAACTAGCCCCCTCCTGTGGGGCTGTGAGTGTTGCTGTCCCTGCTGTACAGACAGGGCCATGGAGACAGGGAGAGGTTCACTGAATGGGCCAAGGTCACCCAGCGAGTTAGAGCCCAGCTCTGCCCCCAGCTCCCTGCCCCACCCACCGACGTGCTGACTCCCTCGCTGCCAGGGGCTGTTTGCATTGGCCTCTTTTGTTTTCTTTTCTGCTGGGAGACATTGGGACAGTTGGCCAGGGCGTCCCGCAGTTGCCATCTCCCTCTGCACCGGTGCTGTCCAGAGCCCCGACTAGCAAACGCTGACACTGCTGTTAGGTCCAGACCAGAGGGGAGTGTTTAAGGGTTATTTCAGAAGAAGGGTTTTCTCCCCAAATAACTGCATCTAAACGGTGGTTTTTATTTCATAATAAAGTATTTTGAAACAGCGCCCGGACGCGATTATGCAAATAGAGAACGGGATATTTAAATCCCGGTTTCATTTACAATTTTGAATGTCTCCATTTGCATCCCTCTCCTGAAGGAGACTGCAAGTGTCGACATGTCCTGGGTGTTGCAACCTCCCAGCACTCACCTGATGTTCCCTCCCCGCTGCCTGAAGACGTTTGGGAGTCCTCCTGCCTCCCCTGGAGCTGCAGCTCATCAGCGTTGTCATCCTGAAGCTGCAGCCGCTGCTTCCCAGGTGTCTCCATCCCAGACTCCACAACTATCCCTGGAGACAGGGGCTCCCCACACCCCAGGATTCGGTCCAGTTCCTCACTGTATGCACAGTGCTGCGGTGCTTCCCCAGAGCGGGACCTGCCCTCACGGGCCCTCGCATACCCCTCCCGCAATTCGTTGACCTTGGGTCTGACTTGGTTTAGGATGCAGGAGGGGGGAGGTGGCCTTTCTCTGCAAGGCCATCAGCCATTGGGGCATATGTTAGATAATTACATGGTGGTTAAGTCCATAAAAGCTATTAGCCAGGGGATAAAATGGTGTCCCTGGCCTCTGTTTGTCAGAGGCTGGAGACGGATGGCAGGAGACAAATCGCTTGATCGTTGTCTTCGGTCCACCCCCTCTGGGGCACCTGGTGCTGGCCACTGTCGGCAGACAGGACACTGGGCTAGATGGACCTTTGATCTGACCCAGTATGGCCATTCTTATGTTTTTATGTTTATAAATGTTGCATTCGTCCACCTGGACTGCCGGGCCTGCAGAGACTCCCCCTCGGATCACCGCTCCAAGAGGGACTTTATCTCTGGCCCAGACACCGACAGTGCCTGGTGTTTGCTGCCCCCTGCTTCGTCCTGTGATGTGTCCCTGAAGAGGTCTCTGGGGGCTTGTGCCTGTGACATGGCTCTCCGAAAGGCAGACGTGCTCGATCTTAGGCAAAGGACCCAGAAACAACACTTTACGGCAAAAAACACAAGGACGCTCTTGGTCCGCATCCCCGGGCCACACAGCGTATCCAGAAGTCACTTCCCCACCTCTCCCTTGGCTGCTCTAGAGCTTAGCCCAAAGTCTGATAAACTCTACTCTCCCACCCAACAACCTCTGGGACTCCTCTCCTGCCCGGCTCCTCACACCACGGAGAGTGCAGGGCAGCCACTACCCCAGCATCACCACTTCTGGTCTTTGTCTAATGGCCAAGAAGTTCTGCTTTCCCCAAACCACACGGGCACCCTCTCGCCTCTGGCCAGCCTCATGGCAGACGTGGGCTTCCCTCACTAATTTTCCTAAAAGCTTTCCAGGCAGGCATTGGTGGTATAGCAGTGAACAAAACTGCCTTTGAAGCAGTTCACCTGGGTTTGATTCGCAGCCAATGCAGTGTAAAGAAGGAGCATGAAAGCTTCTTGCTGAGCCCTTATTTGAACCCTGAAAAAACAGGCACAAATGGCTCCTGCAGCTGCCTCTCACGGCTTTTCATCCTCTCCAAGAGCATGCACAGTACTGCAGGGCTTCCCTCACATACCCCTGCCGCAATTCCTTGACCTTGGCTCTGACTTGGTCTAGGCTGTGCGGGTAGGAGGGAGGTGGCCTTTCTTTGCAAGACCATTGGCCATTTGGCCAAAAATGTCGGCATTCCTCCGCATGGACTGCAGAGACCTGGGCATTATTAGCATGAAGCTCTAAATAGCTGAGCCAGCAGGCCCATGAGTAGCCCCACAATAGAGGGAAGAGAAGAGTTTTCCCTGCTATTGGGGAAAGCAGGCCAGACCAAGGGCCTTTTAGCCACCGTGGCTGTGCAGACTGGAGCTTCCTCCTACCAGTTTTCTGGCTTGTTTTTGCTTCCCTGTCTATAGCAGGCAGCTAAAGGAGGGGGACAGGGGTAGAACAGTCACCACAGCGAACATATCTGTAGCCAGCACAGGGCTTGAACCCATGACCTTGGCATTACTTGCTCCACACACTAACCAACTGAGCTTGCCAGCCAAGCAAAACACAATTCACAAATAGCCCTTTCAGAAAGGTGCGTCCAGCAGCTGAAGGAATGTCTCTGAAGCTGCCAATGGCTCTTCTCTGACAGGGCCACTAGCGACTCACTGTGATGTGGGCTGGCTCATCCAGCTGGTTTGAGGTTTGGTCAAAGTGGCTGGTGGTCTCTCTTGTGCGCTGCTGAGGAGAAAAACGCCCTGAGCAGGACCATAATGACCAATTTAAAAGAGAATTTAGACAGGGGCACCAAGGGGGCAAGAGTCAGAGCCTGGCAGCTTCTGGGACGCAGAAGAGGCCTCCCCTGGCCACCCAGGGAAGTGCTGGTTCAGGAAAAGGCTGATTGGGGAGGGTGTTGGGAAGAAGGAAACCACAAGCCTGGAGCAGGTGCAGAGGCTGCTGTGACTGGCACTGGCAAGGCAGGGCTCTGACTGCAATTGCTGGGACAGGAGAGCCAGCACCACACGCCCTTGTGATTCCTTTGGGTTGTCAGTGTCCAGAGATCCTGTGAGTGCAACCTCTGCAGCTTCCGCAGCCATGGAGAGTGAGGGTCTGTGGGCATCAGGTGCTTCTCCCTTGTGGTTTCCTTCTTCCCAACACTCCTCCCCAATCAGCCTTTTCCTGAACCAGCAGTTCCATGGGTGGCCAGGGGAGGCCTCTTCTGTGTCCCAGAAGGACCTGGGAAAATGTGAGCAAAGGAAGCAACAAGGCACCACTGGGAGTTGAATCCAGGCTCTTATGTTTACAAGGCAGGTGTTTTAGCCAGCTAAGCCATGGTGCCCTCCTCAGGCTGGTGGGTGAAACTGCTCTATGGTCCCTGACAACACCTTTGACTCCCAAAGTGCAGCAATTTCCTTTCAGCCCTGGCAGTGTCTGCAGCTGAGCTGCACAAAGGAAGATACAAGAGCCCTGGGGGGGGGGGGTCTTTGCCGGATGAACGTGCCTGAGGAAAGACACTGGAAGCGCAACAGACACACAAAAGGGGCACGAGGGACAGTTTGAGTCTCCACCCCCGCACCCAGCTCAAGGCCTGGGGATTTCCTGTCAGTTTTCCAGACCAAATAAGTAGCCCCCCCACCTCCCATGCTCTGGAGTCGCTGCCTCTCATAGGCCTTCTCAGCCTCAGGCTCCGCTTTGTCTCCAGACAGACCCTGTTCTGCTACAGCCACCTCCTCCTCCTCCTCTCTCCAGCTGAGATTCCTGGGCCTTCTAGAGGAAAATGCATCCTTTCATTCTCACTTTGAATCCCTGGGATTTTAGCACTCAGATCTGCACCTAACACCAGCATTGGCTAGCAAGGGGTCTGAACAGCTTGTGCAGAGAGAGGAACAGCAACTGTGGAGCAGCCTTGCCAACTACTTCAGAGAGCAGAGCAATGTAAACTCTTTATCAGGGAGAGGAAACTATCACCCCAGGTGGGACTTGAATCCACAATCCCTGGCTTAAAAGGCCAGTTCCTTGTCCATTAGGCCACTGGGGCACAAAAAAAAATGCCAGGGACAGAAATTCACCCTTCTAAATGGCCCTTCTTCAATTTTAGATCCTGATTAAGCCCTTTTGAAGAAGCCAGATACAAGGAAGGGCTGATTTCATTCCTCTGAAAATCAACTTTCGATAGGTATTGGCAGCTGGCTCCAAGTCATGGGCCTTGACGTCTTGTCTCCCTCCCAAAGCTGGGGAAGTGTCTCCCACCACTGCAGCCTCCTGAGGCTCTATGGCCCTGTCTGTACAGCAGGGACAGCAACACTCACAGCCCCACAGGAGGGCCCCTGGCCTAGCAATGTGGCCCCCCCTGAGCAGCCTCTGATGTTCCCTGCGTGAGCCCCAGAACCAGCCCTGAGTGACGGGGGCAGAGGGGGAGCAGCTCACACATGCCAAGGGGCTGGCCAGGGGCACAACATGAGCCTGCAAGGCAGCAGTGACATCACAAGGGCCTTGTGCAGCACCTCAGCTCATTGGTTGGGAGGCAGTGACATCACAGAGGGACCATGGCAACAGCCAGGTGGGACAGGTTGCAGGGCTGGGGCATCTCAGAGACCCCCCTGGCCTGGCTGCCTGGAATCTCCTTTGTGAGGTTTCCCCTTGAGGGCAGAAGGGATTGAGGGTCCCAGCTGGGAGTGTCTCTGTGGAGATTTCCCCTTTCCCCAGGCTGCAGTGGGAGGGGCTGGAGCTGGCAGGGTTACAGGAGGGGCTGGTACTGAACTTCTGGGAGAAGCAAGAGAGAGGGCTGCAAACACCCAAAGAGGATGGGATTCAAACCCATGCGTGCAGAGCACAATGAATTAGCAGTCCATCACCTTAACCACTCGGCCACCTCATCTGAACTGTATGGCTTTGTTTCAAATCACCTAAAGTCAGTGCTTCAGGGAATCTTTCTGCCACTTGCTGACTGGCCAGGGACCCCCAGGGCTGGAAGGTTTTGGCTTTTCACAATGTTCCCTGGGCTGTTGTACAAAGCTCAGTGCTGGTAACAAACCCAAACACCCCCTGGCTACATCTACCCTGCAGACTTCTTGCTCAAGAACTATTTTGTGCAAGAGTTCTTGTGCAAAAGGTCTTGCGCAACAGTGTCTCTGCACTGCCATGTGCTGTTGCACAAGAAAAGTGCTTTTCTGTAAGAGTGCCCATGGCAGTGTGGACGTTCTCCTGCGCAGGAAAGCTCTGATGGCCATTTTAGCCATAGGGCTTTCTTGAGCAAGAAACCCCTGTTGCCCATCCACACTGCCTCCTTGTGGACGAGTTCTTGCACAAGAGGGCTTATTACTCGTGGGGAGAGGAATAACTTCTGTGCAAGAAGCCCTGTTGTCTGATGCTGAACTATAAATTTACTTACACAAGAAGGTACCTGCAGTGTAGACGCGCTGCAAGTTTTTACACAAGAGCACTTGCTCTTGGGCTAAAAGCCTGCAGTGTAGATGTACCTCTGCAGTGTAGAGACAGCCTGAGAGAGACAAGGAAAGGAAGTGGCCAGAGCCTCCCCCCGGCAGGCTGGTCCTCAACAGGACGGGCATGTCTACACGGCACCCTCACCTCGAAGTGAGCTGTGCAGTGTGAGCGGCTGCCCGGGACCCCAGGGGAAGGTCTGTGGGGAGTTTCCAAGGCAACAACAACTACAAAGTTTCATAATCTACACTCACGTTACTGTGATTTATTCCTCCACTAGCAAGTGTCTCTGAAGGGATGAGAAATGCAGGGCCCAGGTGCAGGGAGCCGGGTCACATTCTCCTGCCTGAGTCTCAGTCCTGGCTGAAGCCTGGCTACAGAGAGAAGAGGCCAATGCAAACAGCCCCTGGTAGCGAGGGAGTCAGTACTTGGGTGGGTGGAGCAGGGAGCTGGGGGCAGAGTTCAGCTCTAACTCACTAGGGGTGTGTCCCATACTTCAAAATAATCAATGCGCCTATTTTGAAATAGCTTATTTTGCAATTTGGTGCTGGCTACACAGCACTTATTTCGAAATAAATCGCTGTTCCAAAACCCCTCCCTCCTCCTGCCATGCAGGGATGTCGGAATAGCGAGCCCATTATAGCTTGAAATAAGGGGCTTGCTCTTAAGATGCATCTGTGTGATATGAGCACCGCGTCCTAGAGCTCCGAGCTAGCTGGCCCACGGGTGTCAGTCTCACAAGTGGCCCTTTCAGAAAGGAGCTTTGGGCAGCCGCAGGGATGTTGTGGGCTCTGGAACAAGGTGGGTGAGGCAGCAGGGCCTTTTGCAAGCAGGGGAATTAGCTCAAGTGGTAGAGCACTTGCTTAGCATGCGAGAAGCAGTGGAATCAATGCTCTCATTCTCAAACTACAGCTCAGTTTTTATCCTTTAATTTCAGTGGCCCCCTCCCTCTTCCTACCTCCTCTCCCAAAAGAGACAGACCCCCAGCAATTGCCATGCTGCAAAGCAGAGAATGGAGATATCAACCCCAACAGCCTGTCAGGCTCTGTGGTGCAATGGAAAGCACATTGGACTTCTAAGCTGTAGTGGTTAATGTGAGCCCAGCTAGACATTCTAAGGTTGTGGGTTCAAGTCCCACCAGAGTCACTTTAGCTGCTTCCTCATTTCCAGGATGCAGCTATTACAGACTAGGCAAACCTTAGGCTGACACTGGGGTGGGCTGGCATCCAGGCAATTCCCAGCAGACCCCAGTGAGGGTGGAGAGAAGGGCTGGTTCTTGGGGTTGGAGATGGGGGTTGTTCTGAAAGGCTGCAGGTGCCTTTAGACTATTTTGTCCCTCCCTGTCTCCTACTAGTGCTGAGCAAAGCAACACTCAGGCTATGTCTGCACTGCACTGCTCTTCTGGAAAAACCTACGCACATTTCAAAACCCAGTTTGTGCAGCTTTTTCTTCTGCTTTTTTTGGAAGAGGCTTTTCCAACATTTGGCCTGTGGACACTGGGTAAATCACACAAGGGAGGCAGCTGGCAGAGCCCAGCCCAGTACACCAGCCTCCCAGGGCAGGGGAGGCCGAGCAACAAGCCTCCAACAGCTGCCTGGCCCGATTCATCTCCCTTCCCCAGGCTGGCACGAAGGGGCATTCTCAGCTGATGTCACCCCCTCTGTCACATGGGGAGTTGGGCTCATCCCAGGCACAGGCTGGTCAGCAGCAGCTGCACTTACCTGGGCACTCAGGGGAGCAGCAATGAGAGACAACCTTGTGTTTCCACCTGGCTTCAAACCAGGGATCTTTTGCGCATTAGACAAATGGTACAACCACTACACCAGAGAAGCAGATCTCGCTGCTAGAACTTGGCTGACTGTTCTGTTCCTGGCTCTTTCCAACACCCTGCTCTGCGGGGGAGGGGATGCACCTTGTGAACACTCCACCTCTTGTTCTCAGGGAAGCGACTCACCCGAGCTGCCAGCTCCTCATTTCCTCACCAGCCCCTTGAGATTTGTAGCTCAAAGCCCAGCTGCCTTCCCCAGTGGGAGCAGAAAACGCTCATGGAAGGGCTCACACATTGTCCCCAATGCACTGGCCTGAGAGACTGCATTCTTGCTGCCCCTGGGTGCACCCAAATACCCCTTCTGCTCCCCAGCTCACACCCCTCATGCCACACTTGGTGCCATGAGAACAAAGCTTCCAAAGGGGTTTGATTTTCCTCCATCTCCCCTTGCTGCGGCGCTAAGAGAAATCTTGAACCCGACCCCTTCTCCTGTCCCTGGAGAGATGGAAATGGGGCTGTTCCTTGTGGGGAAAGCAGTAGGTGTGTCAGGAGGGGGATTTGAGCTTAAACCTCCTCACAGACCAGAACCCCCCATTTGGGGCAAGAAAGAGCCTTGTGTCGGGCAATGGAGAACACTTGGCTCCTGCTATGCTATGCTGTAATGGGGTGTCAGAAGCTTTGCGAATTGCATCCTTGTTAGCTCAGTTGGTTAAACAGGAGACTTTTAACTTCCAGGTTGTGGGTTCAAGTTGCATGCTGGGTGATGCTCTTCTTTAACTCTCAGTCTACAAGAAAATATATCTCAACTTTCGGCAGGGTTTTAGAAAGAAAAAGTCTAGTCCTGGAGTCCAGCTTTAGTAGAACCAGAGAGAGAACCAACTGCAATTTCCATCTTCTGAGGAGAAGGGAAGAGGATTTTCTTCTCCTCGGTTCTAGCCACATCAGCCCTGGGAGGAGAAAAAATAACCCTCCGCCCGCTGATTGTCCCCTGTCAGCTTCTGTAGCTTCACCTCCTGCCACAGCAGCTCCAGCTTTGAGCTACAAATATCAAGGTGTGGGGGCCTGAAAGTTTTATTCTTTTTATATTTGCATTTTAGGTTTAGTAATGTAGCCATTTAGGTATATATCGCCTCTATTTCCTTGTTTAAAAGTGTAGTGATGAAAATAGTAGAGTTTTGCTATTGTGTCTGTGTTAATGAGACTAGAGGAATAGCAGGTTATTTCGATATTTCGTGCTGTGTAGACACCAAAGCGTTTTCAAAATAAGCTCAAAACGACAACTTCTGTAGCTCAAATTGCGTATCATATTGCAACCCTCTGTCTACGCTGCACCCTAAACTTGAAAACAGATGCTACATCAGAGCTCTGTCTACACTACAGAGAAAACGCTTTAGCCCAGAGAACACAGCTTCTCTTCCGAAGTGCTTTTTGGGCATCCTTTTGTAGCTCATTTTATGAGGAAGAAGGGATGTTCCAAAAAAGGATTTTTTTCCCCCAACATTTGGCTCAGTGTAGACAGGTCAAATGTTGGAAAAGCCTCTTCTGAAAAAAGAAGCAGAAAAAGCCACGCAAATCGGGGTTCACAATTTGCGTAACTTTTTCCAGAAGAACAGTGTAGTGTAGACATAGCCTGAGTGCTGCACAATACTGGTACGAGACAGGGAGGAACAAAATGGTCCAACGGCACCTACAGAATTTCAAAACAATCCCCACCTTCATCCCCATGTACCAGCCCCTGCCCTCATTGGGGACTGCAGGGAACTGTCTGGACTCAAGCACACCCCAGTGTCAGCCTAAGGATTGCCTGTTCTGTAAAAGCTACCTTGGAAATCAGTGAGCAGCTAAAGTGACTGTAGTGGGATTTGAACCCACAACCTTTGAACAACTGTCCTGGTTCACAGTGGGCACCCCAACTTAGATAACCAACACACTTGCTATTGCACCACAGAGCATGATGCGTTGCTCGATTTGCTCTCTCTCCTCTCGTCTTTGCAGCATGGCAATTGCTGCAGGAGAAGAAAGGGGAGCCAGGTCTGTCTTTTTCACAGGAGCCGGTAGGAAGAGGGAGGAGCCACTGACAGTGAAAATAAGGACTGATCTGTAGTTGGAGAATGTGGGCATTGATCCCACTGCCTCTCGCATGCTAAGCGAGCGCTCTACCACTTCAGCTAATTCCCCTCCTGGTAAGCATCTCCCCTGTTTCACCCCCCTCGTTCCAGAGCCCACAACGTCCCTGCAGCTGCCCAAGGCTCCTTTCTTAAAGGGCCACTTGTGAGACTGACACCCGTGGGCCCCTTGTGTCAAACCGTAACGGGCTCGCTAAGCCATGGTACCCTCCTCACCAGCGGGCTGTAAAACTGTTCTACTCTATGGTCCCAGACAAGACCTTTGACTCCCAAAGAGCGACCAGTCCCCATTTCCCTCCAGCTTTCCCACCCTGGCGGTGTCTGGGCACAGAAGGCTACAGCTCAGTGGGCAGAGGCTCGGCCATGCACATCTCCCCCAGCCGCTGGGACTGTGGAGTTGGCCTTGAGGTTGGGCAGGGTTGAGGGGAGGGACAAATGCAGCAAACATTGATCACCTGGATTGTCAACCCCCTTGATCTCAGGGTTTGGGTTGGAGTCCCCAGGTGGGGGCCTGGCCTCCTTCGATTTGGTCCCTTCCCGAGGGCACAGAATTAACAAGAGAGAATTCCTTAACCCTGCAGCAATCGGAGTTGGCCAAGGTGTTAGTAACAGAATTTTTCTCCACATTTATGTACAGGAAACAAACTTCTCTGCGCTGTGATGGCCGAGTGGTTGAGGTGTTGGAGTAGAAAGTCAATGGGGTTTCCCTGTGCAGGTTCAAATCCTGCTTACAGCGAGGGTATGTGTTTTGGTCACACCCCTTCCTAGGGCAACAAGCTACCCAAGTCCTGAGACACCCTCCCCTTCTGCCCCTGTCAGAGAGATGCCTGGGATGGTGCCTTGTGCTGGGTTCCTGAGGTCTCAGGTAAACTCTCGGCTCCTGCCACCACTGCATGGCTCAGCCCTACTCCTGGGGGCTGCTCTGCTCTGGAGTGTGAGAGGTGGGGGAGTCTGGGCCTGTCCCCAAAGGTCCATCCCTGCAGGGGGGCAACGCTGGGGATGTGATGTGGGTCACCCCTCCTGCATCACAAAGCCCCTGCCACCTTCCCCGTGTTGGGAGCAAAGATCTAGAGAAGTAATGGGGGGTGTGGGGGGGGGAGCAGGGTGTCTTATTCCCTGCTCTTGCTCAGCCTTTTCCCCCAAAGCATTGGTTAGTAACAGAATATTTGTCCAAGTTTAAGTCCAGCAGAACTTAAGCCCATCACACGTGTTTCTGTGGTGTAGTGGTTATCACATTTGTCTAACACACAAAAGGTCCCTGGTTCAAAGCCAGGCAGAAACACTGGCTCTCCTCTTATTGCACCTCCCCGTGGTGCCCAGGTAAGCGGAGCTCCTTCTGCCAGACCTGTGCCTGGGATGAACCCAACTCCCACATGACAGGCGGGAAGGGGGTGACATCAGCTAAGAATGCCCCTGGGTGCCATCCTGGGGAAGCCGGATGAATCGGGCCAGGCACCTGTTGGAGGCTTTGCAGGAAGCAGGCCAGAGATCTGGTAGGAGGAGGCTTCAGCCTGCACAGACCCAGTGGCTAACAGGGTCTTGTTCTGGTCTTCCTCCCCTGGCCTGTTAGGAGTAGCTCAGTGGCAAGTGTCTTAGATTAAACAGCTGAAAATCCCTGGTTCTATCCAGGCTGTGGCATGTCTGGAAGTGCAGCAGGGGCCTCTATCTACCTCTACCTTTTGATGTGTTAGTGCCTGTGAAATCCCCTTGTCCATTTCTGTCTGGCCTTGGACACTCATGTTCATCTCATTAGCCCCCAACCCTTCCTCAGAGTCACCACTGCCTTGGCTAAATGCCCCTGTGGCTGCTAGATGGATCTAGTCACATGTAGATTTACTGAACACACACACACACCCTTGGTTGCTTGGAACCAGATCAGTCCATGTCACTGGCTCAGGGGTTTCTCTCCCCAGTGCACTGCAGAGAAATCCCTTGTTTGATAACAAGCCTCAGGGAGCCCAGAGGAGAGGGAGCTGGGATTCTAGTCCCCTTGATCCCCTCAATACTCATCCTGAATCCTGACTTCTGAGCCCTACCTACCTCACCCATATGCCCCCCCCAAATCCCTTCCCTGAACCTCCCACTCTCCTCTGTAATTTCTTACAGGTACTGTCCTATCACAACCCCTCCTGCCACTTCCTGCCTTGAGCCTCCCTCCGCCCAAGGGGTGGTGCCCAATAGGACAGTCCCTCTACAAATGTGTCACTTTCACCCCTGGGAGCAACTCAGCCATGCAAAGGGGCTGCCTGGGGCAGGACATTAGCCCAGGAGGGCAGGGGTGGGTGTGGCAGTGACATCACAAGGGCCTTTTGCAGCCCCTCAGCTTATTGGCTAAAGGAGGTTGGGAGGTGATGACCTCACAGAGAGTCCATGACATTGGCCAGGTGGGACAGGCTGCAGGGCAGGGGCCATCTCAGAGCTCCCCCCCCCCCCCCATGGCTTTGCTGCAGGGAGTCTCCTTGAGATCTGCCCTTGAGGCCAGAGAGAGAAGGGGAGTCACAAGCACAAGTGTGAGGAGGAGCCTGGTTGGAGCCTTCTCCTTTCCCACGAATAACTGACCTAGAAGGCAGACGTCCCTGTGGAGAAGGGAAGAGTCACCAAAAGATTTAACACTGGAAGAGTTAGCTTGAGTGGCAGACTGCTTGCTTAGCATGCAAGGGGCAGTGGGGTCGATAGCTGCATTCTCCAGTGCTGTGGGAGTCCCCATTTTTCTTTTCTCAGGCAGAGCCACCCAGAGGGTCAAGTGCCTCCAGCGGCCCCTCCCTCTTCCTACTTGCTCTCCCCAAAAGCCAGTCACGGCTTAGTTCCAAATCTGTAAACCTCATTGCAAGAGGAATTACACCTCTTCCGAAATAGCTATTTCAAAACAGCTGTAGCGTGGATGCTCCACTGCTGCTATTTTGAAATAGCTCCTGCCCAGGGCCTTTCGAAGTAATTACTCCCCGGTGCTTCCTGGGGCTCCAAATCGAGATAGCGCAACCACCTTAGGGTAACCTTCCTTGGACTAATTTTGAGGTTTCCCCCTAGTGTGGATATGCTGTTTCGAAACAAGCTATTTAATTTTTTTTCAAAATAGTGGTTTTTGAAATAAATGTGCTTTGCAGATGTACCCAGAGGCTACGTCTAGACTGCAGGCGTCTTTCGGAAGAAGCTTTTTTCTGAAGGGAATTTCAAAAAAAAAAACTTCTTCCAGAAGAGAGCGTCCACACTGCAAAAGTGCATTAAAAAGTGATCTGCTTTTCTGAAAGAGAGAGTCCAGACTGAATGGACGCTCTCTCGCATGTAAGCTGGGATTGCTATGGACGGAATGGCCACCGGGGCACCTGTGCTTTTCCCCCTTTCCTCTTCTTCCAAAAGAACTTTCTTCTCCAACCACACATGCGTTTTTCCAAAAGAGCTCTTCCGCAAAAAGGCTTCTTCCTTGTAGAATGAGGATCACCAATGCCAGAGAAACCCTCTGTTCTTTCGATTTTCTTGCAGAAGAAGGGAAAACTCTGTCATGTCAACATACCCTGAGAGCTTAGAGAAGGGGAGGGAGGCAGGACCAGGGGGAGAAGGCTCCATGACTGTGTGAGAGGGAGACTCTGCCATGGCCAGTGGGGAATCGTTGCCTCTGTCAGGGTCTCTAGCCCAGACGGCTCGGTTCATTGTCTGTCTGCAAAGAGACAGGCAACACCAGCAAAGTCCATTCACAAGCTCTTTACTGAGGAGTGTGCACAGCAATAGAGAGCGGCCCGTCTCCAAAGAGAACAGAGCTGCAGGGAAGCCAGGAGCGCAGAGTGTCGGCCGCCAGCCCAGAGTCCCAGGTGCTCTGAGAGCAGCCTCCCTGCAGGTCCCATGGTGCGTGCTCTGTGGCAGCATCACAAGCTGCCTGACAACCAGGGCCAATCCCCCGGTGGGGTCTCTGCTCATGGCCACACAAGGGCTCCTTTGGGGGGTTGAGCAGCACAATCTACCCCCTGGGGGGGCTGAGGCTGGTGTGAGAGGGCTGCGATAAAACAGCTTCTGTAAGAAAGCTACGTGTGGGGGTGCAGGCTGGGAGGCTCAGGGCAGTGTGTGGGGCTGACAGAGGAGGGCCAGGGTCCGGGGACGCAGAACCGGGGGGTGCTGTGTGGATACATGTCTGTTTTGGGCAGGTTCCTCACTCCCACATCCCAGACACGTACTGTGGCACAAAGACCAGCAACGGTCCCTGCACAAAGTGTGTCCCAGGGATAAGCGTTAGCCCCAGGAACAAGCATCTCCCTGCAGAGGAGACACCCCTGGTCTGGAGCCAACAAGCCCAGGAGACACCCAGCTCAGGATCCCCAGGCACTGACACAGACTCCCTGGCACAGGAGAATCCCAAGTCTCTGTTCTGCTGGCCAGCGGTTTCTCTCTTCCGCTTCTTGTCAGCTCCTTGCAAAACACCCCACAAGGGTAAGTGAGGGTGAGTGGAGATAAACCCAGCTGTGCTGTAGAGCGGCTGTTAGGTGGGGAAAGAGAGGGGCCCCCTCGGCCTCCCCAAGCAACTCAAACATGTACGAAAACTGCACTTGAAAATACTAACACAAGTGTCAGGATGGCCAAGTGGTCTAAGGTACCAGACTCAAGGTCTTGCCTTTCCCTCAGCTAGGTGTGCTGGTCTCTGAATGGAGATGTGGGTTCAAATCCCACTCCTGACATGTCTTCCTTTTGATAGCTAGAGAAGTGACCTCATTTCCCTGTCTCTCCTGACATTGCAGGAGCACTTGCTCAGCATTTCTCTGAGGCTGCATCGTTCCTTGGGAATAACGGCCATTATACTGCAATAACAATGGGAGCATCTACACAGCAATTCCATTATTCTGACTTCTGTAACGCTCCATCCAGACCAGTGGCCTGAGGAGCCAGGAGGTTTCCAGGCTGAAGACAGACAAGCCCACGGGCACAAACGAAGTGAAATCCCAGCCACTTTCTGCTCAGCCCAGCAGGGTCTCCGTGTGGCCCCCAGACCTTTTGTTTGCCAATGCCTAGGTGCAGAGGCCCAGAGTCAGCAACACTCACAGGCCCCACACGAGGGGGCTGGTTTGATGCTTCACCCCATGGCCCAGCAACGAGCCCCCAAACTCCCCCTGTGCTCTGAGAGCCCCATTTGCTGTGTGAATTCTGTGGGGCAGGTTATGTCAGGCCTGGGCACAAGCAGGGTTCAGAACCAACCCACAAGTAAGTCCCCGCTCAAGAGGATTGAGCAGTGTCCTTTGCCAGCAATGTTAGTCCAGCCATGTAAGTGTCCCATTCACATGCCCAAACTTTCTCCATACCCCACTCACAGTTGCTGCCCTTGCTCAGGACAGATAAGAGCTCACAGGTGGTTTTCAGAGCTCACCTCCCACTCTTGGGGGGGTGGAGATAGGAGGCATCTCACCCACTCCGTTGGCTACTTGCTACTGCTCCTACCAGCCGCCCGCCAGCCACTCCCTCCAGCCACTCCGTTCATGCTGCTGCGGGTTCCAGTGTCTCACAACATGGTAAAATCAGACCAGAGACAGACACTGTCAGTAAAAGCTTCTCTTGGAAACGCTCCTCTGGATGCTGGGCCTCCCTCCCCAGCACACCAGAGCCGTGTGCCACTGTCATATGCCTGCTCCATGGACATCTTCCCACTGCAGAGAGCGCGCCGAGCCAGACTGTGACTAGCCAGCCCCTCTCTGGGCACCCAGGGGCTATGTCTACACTGCAGGCTTCTTACACAAAACTTGAGGAGCATCTATAATGCACGCGCATTCTTGCACAAGTAAATTTATGGCAAAATGTAGGAAAGGAGGGCTTCTTGCGCAAGAGTTATTCCTCTCCCCATGAGGAATAAGCTCTTTTGTGCAAGAGCTCTTGCACAAGAAGGCAGTATGGATGGGCAACAGGGGTTTCTTGCACAAGAGAGCGTTCACACTGCCATGGACGTTCTTGCACAAAAGCACATGGCAGTGTGGATGCGCTGTTGCACCTAGCAGTTCTTGCGCAAGAAGCCTGCAGGGCAGATGTAGCCAGGGAGTGTTTGGGTTTGTTACCAGCACTGAGCTTTCTACAACAGCCCAGGGAACATCGTGAAAAGCCAAAACTTTTCCGCTCTGGGTATCCCTGGCCAGCCAGAAAGAAAGGGAATTTCGGTTTCTGTATCATCACTCACGTGCCCCAGTGGCCTAATGGACAAGGCATTGGCTTCTGAAGCCAGGGATTGTGGGTTCAAGTCCCATCTGGGGTGACACTGGTGATGTTTCCTAGTGGAGTCTCTTTGTCTTCCTCTTTACCATGTTAGCTGTGCGGGTCCCCTGGAATTGCCATTTTCCCCCAGACAGAACCCCTCAGGAGCAGATGGTGACACTGGTGTTAGGCGCAGACAGGAGGAGAGTGTTTGTTAAAAGCTGAGGTGTGCACAGTGAGGTCACTTGCAGAGATGCAGGCGCTGGCGTCTCTGTATGCACCTTGGCACCTGTTACCCATCGGTACCTGCCACCTCTCACTCCCCTGCCAGCACCCAGACAGAAGGCCAGTGCACATGGAGCCAGAGACCGTAGCGAGGGAGGCGGCTGCAGCACAATTCCAGGCCTGGGGCACATTGAACAACTCTTTGAAATATTTTTAAAACAAAAAATATGAAAAACTTTAGGCTCCATCGACACTGCAGGCTTCTTGCCCGAGAACTGATTTGTGCAAGAGTTCTTGTGCAAGAGCACATCCACACGGCCATGTGTTTTGGCACAACAGGGAGGGAGAGCTGAGTGGTTTGAGTATTAACTTGCTAAACCCAGGACTCTGAATTCAATCCTTGAGGGGGCCATTTAGAGATCTGGGGCAAATCTGTCAGGGAGGGTTCTTGTGTTTGCTATGAGGGTAGGGGGCTGGACTATCTGACCTCTCAAAGTCCCTTCCAGCTCTATGAGGTGGTTTATCTCCTCATAAGGAGCATCTACAGCAGCATAGATTCTCTCTTGTGCAAGAAAGGTCTAATGGCTATTTTAGCCTTAGGGGTTTCTGGTGCTAGAAATCCCTCTTGCCTGTGCACACTGCCTTCTTGTGCAAGAGGGCTTATTCATTATAGGGAGAGGAATAACTCTTGCACAAGAAGCCCTCTTTTCCAATGG
The DNA here is from genome assembly GCF_052426305.1 of Pelodiscus sinensis. Taxonomy (NCBI): domain Eukaryota; kingdom Metazoa; phylum Chordata; order Testudines; family Trionychidae; genus Pelodiscus; species Pelodiscus sinensis. Next base: position 26,459,424 of record NC_143070.1, read on the forward strand.
TTTACTGTACATTTTCTTGCACAAGAATGCACATGCAGGGTAGACACTGTGCTAGTTTTTGCACAAGAACTGCCATTCTTGTGCAAGAAGCCTGCAGCATAGCCAGGCAGTGTGAAAAACCTCACAACAATAAGCCCCAACTCAGGAGGTCCTACTAAGATTTGAACTCAGATTGCAAGATTCAAAATCCTACCCCTTACACCATGGGACCTAGACAGGTGACTGTGTGTAGCCATATGGAACACTGAGCTTTCAGACTGGCCTCTGGACTCCTGGCTTCCCTCCTGCTGCTTCATCCCTCTGGCTACGACTACATGGCACATTTATTTTGGAATAAGCTGGTATTGAATAGTGATTCCAAAATAGCTTATTTCGAACTAGCACGTCTACACTGCAGGGAAACCTCAGAATAGTCCAAGGCAGGCTCCCCAGTGTGGACGAGCTGTCTCGATTTAGAGCCCTGGGAAGAATAACTCAGAATGGCCCCGGGGAAGGGATAGTTCAAACTAGCAGCAGTGGCGCATCTACACAGGCCTTATTTTGAAATAGCTAATTTGGAACAGGCGTTATTCTTCATAGAATGAGGTTTGCAGAAGTCGGAATAAGCCGTCTGATACTTCAGAATTATTTCAAAATAACGGAATTGCTGTGTAGACTCTTGCATTGTTGTTGTGGAATAACGGCCATTGTTCCAAAAGAACTTTTGTGTGTGGACAGAACCTGCACAGCCCAAGAAATGTGATTGGTAGCTCATCCCCACAATCCTTTCGCCAATTGAAATGCAGGGATCTGAAGACATGGACCCAAGGTAACCACCTTGGTTGCTTTCTGCTAAGGCCACGCTGGAGGGAAAAGAATGGCTCCTTCAAGCCAGAGTTGAACCAGCAACCTAAGAACCACTTACCAAACATACACTACAGTCCTCTACTCCACCAGCTGAGCGATTGAAGGGCGTCTGAGCAGCATTAGTTTGTCCAGGCTGTCCCTTCTGCAAGTCTCAGGGCAACTGCTCCCCCAAGTAGATGGCATTGCTGATGAGGGGCAGAGGAGCACAGGGGCTGTCACAGGTACTTCACATGCAGACAGACCCCCTGAGTGAAACCTGAGCTAGATCCATCCATGTCACAGCAAAAGGAAGAAAGTTGGGTTCTTCTCATGTGTCTTCTTTGTTCCAGAGTCTCTAGGGGTGCGGCACCGAAACATTTTGTGCTGGCCATAATGTTTTTCTTTAAAATGAAGTTTGATCAACTAACATGAGAGAGTACAAACACTTAATCATTTAACGATTTAAATTAAACTTTTCTCCCCAGCTGCAGCCCTAGCAAAATGGCTGGGTTGTAATTATGTCATTAGTGGTGAGTGTCCAGTAGTAACCAAGAGTCCATGGAAAGGTTTGGGGAGGGCAGGGGCTCAGCAAAGGGGTGGGGTCTTGCGGAAGGGACGGGATAGATCCTGGCTTGCCCTGACATTTAAAAGGTGACTTTGGGGGCATGTGGCCCCCTGAGCAGCCTCTGATGTTCCCTGTGTGAGCCCCAGAACCAGCCCTGAGTGAGGGGGGCAGAGGGGGAGCAGCTCACACATGCCAAGGGGCTGGCCAGGGCAGGACATGAGCCTGCCAGGCAGCAGTGACATCACAAGGGCCTTGTGCAGCACCTCAGCTCATTGGCTGGGAGGCAGTGACCTCACAGAGGGTCCATGGCAACAGCCAGGTGGGACAGGCTGCAGGGCTGGGGCATCTCAGAGACCCCCATGGCCTGGCTGCCTGGAATCTCCTTTGGGAGGTTTCCCCTTGAGGGCAGAAGGGATTGAGGGTCCCATCTGGGAGTGTCTCTGTGGAGATTTCCCCTTGCCCCAGGCTGCAGTGGGAGGGGTTGGCACTGAACTGAAGAGAGAGCTGGGAGAAGCAAGAGGAAGGGCTGCAAACACCCAATGAGGATGGGATTCTAACCCATGCGTGCAGAGCACAATAGATTAGCAGTCCATCGCCTTAACCACTCGGCCACCTCATCTGAGCTGTTGGGATTTGTTACCAATTACCCAAAGCCATCACTGCCAGGAACCTTTGTGCCAGTCGCTGGCTGGCCAGTGACACCCAGGGCTGGAAGGTTTTGGCTTTTCACAATGTTCCCTGGGCTGCTGTACAAAGCTCAGTGCTCGTAACAAACCCAAACACCCCCTGGCTACACCTACCCTGCAGACTTCTTACACAAGAACTGTTTTGTGCAAGAGTTCTTGTGCAAAATGTCTTGTGCAAGAGCATGTCCACACTGCCATGTGCTTTTGTGCAAGAATGTCCGTGGCAGTGTGCACGCTCTCTTGTGCAAGGAATCTCTGATGGCCATTTTAGCCATAGGGATTTCTTGCACAAAAAAACCCTGTTGCTCATTCATACTACCTTCTTGTGCAAGAGCTCTTGCACAAGAGGGTTTATTCCTCATGGGGAGAGGAATAACTCTTGAGCAAGAAGCCCTCTTTTCCTACGTTTTGCTGTAAATTTAGTTGCTCAAGAACGCGCATGCAGTGTAGATGCTCCTCAAGTTTTTGCACAAGAACGGCCATTCTTGAGCAAGAAGCCTGCAGTGTATATGTAGTCCCTGGGTGCCCAGAGACAGGCTGTCTAGTCACAGTCTGGCTCGGCATGCGCTCTGCAATGGGAAGATGTCCACGGAGCAGGCAGATGGCAGCAGCACACGGCTGTGGTGGGCCCAGCATCCAGAGGAGCGTTTCCAATATGAGTGTTTACTGACAGTGTCTGTCTCTGGTCTGATTTCACAGTGTGGTGAGACACTGGCACCCACAGCAGCATGGATGGGGTGGCTGGAGGGAGTGGCTGGCGGGCGGCTGGTAGGAGCAGTGGCAAGTGGCCAACGGAGTGGGTGAGCCTCATTTGCATATCTAATCAGCCACCATTGTTGTGGAAGAGGCTCTTGTGCCAGAAGGAGCATCTACACAGCCCCCTCTTGTGCAAGAAAACCCCTCTTGCGCAATGCTTAGTCTCATTTGCATATTTCTGGCTCAAGAACCTGCCAGCGTAGACATAGCCCAATTGTTTTCACTGTCAGGGGGCTCAGTGGCCCCTCCCTCTTCTTACCTGCTCTCCGAAAAGAGACAGACCTGGCTCCCCTTTCTTTTCCCCCAGCAATTGCCAGGCTGCAAAGCAGATATCAGGGACAGCAAAGCCAGCATTCCATGTGGTTCTGTGGTGCAATGGAAAGCATGTTGGACTTCTAAGCTTTGGTGCTCACTGTGATTTAGGTCAGTTATTCAAAGGTTGTGGGTTCAAATCCCACCAGAGTCACTTTAGCTGCTTCCTCATTTCCAGAGCAGCTTTTACAGAACAGGCAATCCTTAGGCTGACACCAGGATGGGCTTTAGTCCAGACAGTTCCCAGGAGACCCCAGCGAGGGAGGAGGCAAGGGCTGCTCTGAAAGCCTGCAGGTGGCCACAGACCCTTTCGTCCCTCCATGTCTCCTACCAGTGCTGTGCATCACTCAAGCTATGTCTACACTATACTGTTCTTCTGAAAAAGCTAGGCAAATTGTGAACCCCAGTTTGAATAGCTTTTTCTGGAAGAAGTTTTTCCAATTTTTGCCTGTTTACACTGGGCCAAAGGTGGGAAAACAACCTTTTTTTGTAACATCCCTTCTTCATAAAACGAGGTTCACAAAGGCACCAAAAACGATTGTCTGCTCTTCCGAAAATAATTCGGCAGATGTGTTCTCTGGACTAAAGCGTTGTCTCTGTAGTGTAGACAGAGCCCTGATGTAACATCTTATTTTAAGTGTAGGTGCAGCATAGAGGGTTGACTCAGAGTCCTTAGTGCTGCCTCTTAGACCATGGGACCTACACAAGGCACCTGTGACTCAGCTGGGCCAAACTGGAGCCCTTAGGCTCAAGCCTACTGGGACCAGCTTTGCTTGTTTTCCTTCCACCCAGAGCCCCCTTCTTCTCCTGGGCTGCAAGGAGCCTCCCTGGGATGCCCTGAGACAGGCACAGGACTCTGCCTCCCCACAGCCAGCCCCACCCCACAGGCTTTGGCAGAACAAGGGGGGGGGAGGTCTCTGCTCACCCTACTGATTCCCTCTGAGACGTTGAGCTTTTGTCCTGCCCCCCTCAGCTTGGCCTCCCTCCTCTGCCCCATTCCTGCCTCACTGCCTCCTTGGGCAAGTCACACAAGGGAAGCAGCAGGAGGACCTGGCCCCATACGCCAGCTTCCGAGGGCAGGGGAGGCTGAGACACAAGTGTCCATCAGGTGCCTGGCCTGACCCATCTGGCTTCCCCAGGCTGGCACCAAGGGGCATTCTCAGCTGATGTCACCCCCCGCCCCGTTGCATGTGAGTTGGGCTTCTCCCAGGCAGGAGGAGCTGCACTTACCCGGGCACCCAGGGGAGCAGCAATAAGAGACGACCCTGTGTTTGTGCCTGTTTTTGAACCAAGAACATTTTGCATGTCAGGCAAATGTGATAAGCACTACACAAAAACACCCAACTGTTCTTCAGAGAATGGAACTTGTCTGACTGTTCTGTTCCTAGCTCTTTCCAACACCCTGCTCTGCAGGGGAGGGGAATGCACCTTGTGAACACTCCACCTCTTGTTCTCATGGAAGCGACTAACCCGAGCTGCCAGCTCCTCATTTCCTCACCAGCCCCTTGAGATTTGTAGCTCAAAGCTGGAGCTGCTGTGGAAGGAGGTGAAGCTACAGAAGCTGACAGGGGACAATCAGCAGGCGGAGGGTTATTTTTTCTCCTCCCTAAGCTGATGTGGCTAGAACTGAGGAGAAGAAAATCCTCTTCCCTTCTCCTCAGAAGATGGAAATTGCAGTTGGTTCTCTCTCTGGTTCTGCTAAAGCTGGACCCCAAGACTAGACTTTTTCTTTCTAAAAGCCTGGTGAAAACTGAGCGCCAATTGCTTGCAGACTGAGAATATGAGTTAAAGAAGGGCATCACCCAGCATGTGGCTTGAACCCATGACCCTGAGATTAAGAGTCTCATGCTCTACCGACTGAGCTAGCCAGGTTCTGTACAAGAAGTTTCCTAATATCCCATCACAGCATAACAGGAGCCAAGTGTTCTCCACTGCCTGACTTAAGGCTCGCTCTTGCCCCTAATGTGGGGTTCTGCTCTGTGAGGAGGTTTGAGCTCAAACCCCACTCCCAACACACCCACTTCTTTCCCCACAAGGAACGGCTCCATTTCCATCTCTCCAGGGACAGGAGAAGGGCTCTGGCCTGTTCTCTGCAAAATGCTCAGCCTGTTTCATTTTCTGCAGGAACTAGTGGGATCCATGCGCCCTGTTCCCCAGTCAGAGGTGTGTGTCCTCTTCCCCCCTTTCCACAGACACAGCAGGCCAGGGGGTTGTGCACCTGCAGTGGCCCCTTCCTACGTGGCCGGGAAGAAAGCAGCTTGGACTGACGGGCGAGTCTCACTTGTTGATCAGACTCCCAGGGCCTGAGCTCTGGGGCCAGCCCGGGGCAGGAGGGAGAGGGGGTGTGAAGAAATTCCAGGGGAGGGGGAAGAGGTGACCCAGTCCTCCCGCAATCAATTTTTTTTCTTTTTTGCTAAAACAAGTTTTGCTTCTATTTTTGGGGGGGGGGGGTGGCGTGAGGGTTTTCAAAAATCAAAAAGGGGGGGAGTGATGCTGAAAAGTTTGGGAACCACTGCAAGGGGACAACCCAGCAGGGTCTCAAAAGGAGTGCTCCAGGTGAGGTTTGAACTCACAACCTCAGCATGTCTTGTACAAGTACTGCCTTATAAGTACTGTGCGCTAACCCATTGCGCCACTGGAGCAGACATTTGAAGTGCTTCTTCAAAGTCCTTACAGTGACAATATCAAGACGCACAACGTGGAGTTGAAGTTTCTGCCTGTGCCCTTGTTCTTTCTTTTCACAGGCAGAGCCAGGGGGCTCCGCACATCCAGAGACCCCTCCCTCTTCCTCTCTGGTCTCTGAAATAACCCACCCTAGTGGGGCACAAAGCTGCTGGAGGCCAGAGCACCAGAGATGAGTTGCACGTGGGTTAGTGCTCCCTTTGCACGTGAGAGGTAGCAGGATTCACTCCCATCTTCTCCCACCTGCTCAGTGGGGCTCAGGGGTTGGCCCCTTTCCTGCTGCCCCAACTCTCATTCCCACAATGCACTTTGTGCAGGGACCGATGGTCATGGTCAAGGCGTGTGGCTGGGAGCCAGGACCCTTCCCAAAGTATACAAGTCCCCCGCCCCCGTTCTGCTCACACTCTCTGGCTGCCTCCAGCATGGGCTGAGCTCAGGGGTCAGATGGGTGACCTGCCCTGCAGCTGTGATGGCATCAGGCACCTGACCACAAGTCTGCTCATGAAGCTCTAATGGGCCTCAGACAAGCAAAACCCCCCTTAGTGAACCTCAGGGCAAGGAAGCTGAAAAGCCTGGAGCACAAGGACCTCCCAACAACCACCCCAGCCCGTCCCACTGAGATTTAAACTCAGATTGGAGGATTCAGAGTCATTAGTGCTGCCCCTTACACCTGGGACCTAGACAGAAGGCCTGGGGTAGACACCTGGGACACTCAGTTCTCAGACTGGCCTCTGCTCTCCTGGCTTCCCTCCAGCTGCTTCATCTCTCAGGACTCTCTGGCTACGTCTACACGGCACATTTATTTTGGAATAAGTTATTCTGGAACAGTTTATTTGAAATTAGCACGTCTACACTGCAGGGAAACCTCAAAATGAGTCCAAGGAGCTTCCCTAATGTAGACGTGCTACCTTGATTTAGAGCCCCAGGTTGAATAACTTAGAATGACCCTGGGTAGGGGATATTTTGAAATAGCAGAAGTAGTGCATGTACACAGGCCTCATTTTGAAATAGCTATTTCAGAATAGGCATTTTTCTGCATACAGTGAGGTCTACAGAAGTTGGAATCAGCCTTCCGTTATTTCAGTTATTTCAAACTAACGGAATTGCTGTGTAGACTCTTGCCTTGTTATTTTGGAATAACGGCCATTGTTCCAAAAGAACTTTTCCGTGTGGACAGAACCTCTGTCCTGCCCCAGTTCTGCTGCTTTTAGGAAAACTCCTTGTTAGGACCAGTCACAATCTAGGGTCAGTGAGGGTCCATCTCAGCTGAGATGTGTGTTACACAAAAGCCACTTCTCAATACTGGCTGTAGATGCTGCTCTTGCATGGAGGTGTAGATCAGTAGCAGAGTGTTTGACTACAGATCAAGTGGTCCCTGGTTCAAACCCAAGTGCCGCCTGTGAGAGTGTTGACTTAATGAAGACATTCACCTTTCCTGGATTTCCATTGTATGTGAACTGTTTAAATGTTTTTAAATGTTTAAATCTGTGGTCACCAACAGGTTGATGGCAAGGCCTTGAGCAGTGGCTTGCAAGGTGTCCTGTCTGCCCTGCCCCTGTTTCCCTCTCACCCCCAAGAAGCTCCACTACTTACCTCCAGTGAAAATGGAGGCAGTGTGGGCTTCCTGGGGATGGACAGAAGTCCTGCAGCTCAGTGCCACTTTGGGAGATTCCAGAAGTGCCCTGGCTGCTCTGCTGGGTGTACTGCAGGGGGGAGCATGGGCTCCCTGCACTGCACAGGAGGGGGGAGTCAGCCCTGCAGGGGGCTGCACTGGGGGGTTGGCCCCAGGGCGGGCAGGCGCTGGTTTCCCTGGGGGGAGAATCCTGGGAGATGCAGGGACTCGCTGGCTCCCCAGCTGCAGAGCTCTGTCCCCACAACATGTATCATTGTAAATGCTTCATTGTAGATGAAATAGCAGGAATAAAACAGACCATTTATTCCATTTATTTCATAGCTAGGAACACGTGATTTTAGTGGCATGTTTGGCAGAATTTAAAAATAAACTGTCAGAGTGTGTCAGTGGGGGCTGGGGACAGCAAGTGATGGACAGGAGGAGAAGAGAGGGGGCGGGGCTTTGAGGAAGGGGCGGGGCTTTGAGGAAGGGGCGGGGCTTCGAGAAAGGGTCGGGGAGCTGGATCTTCGCCTGTTCGGGGTGGGGAGGCGGCAAAACCTCCCCACGTTGCCCCGCAGCGATGTATCTGCCCCGCCCCCATCTGACACGTCATCTGCTGCGCCCGCCCACTTCACCTCAGCGCCTCCGAGTCCTCCTGCCCCGCCCCCCCCTCCCGCTCGGCGCTGACCGGAATCCGAACCAGGCGCGCGGCGAGTAACGGCCCCAACGGCTCCTTCAGAATTCGCGCCACAGAGTCAGACGCCCAGGCGGGCGGGGCAGGGAGCGGCGGGCGGGACGCTCTGAAAACCCGGCCGGCGCGCGGCAGAAGAAGGGGGGGAGGGGTCGGACCGCGCGTGCGCAGCGGGTCACTGACTCCGGTCTGGGATCCGCGCCCGGGCTTAGCTCTGACCCGGAGCTGCCTGGCCCCGCCTCCGCCTCGCACGATTGGGCGCCCGGGCCGGGCGGCAGCAGCGAATGCAGGGGGCGGGGCCGGCACCGCGTGTCACGACGCGGGGGGTTCCGCACGTGCCGCGGAGCCGGAGCGGGGGCGCTGCTGCGAGTTCGGCCCGACGGGGCCTTTCCCCGGGGTGAGAGCGGGGCGGGGCCCAAAGCGGGTCACAGCCCGTGTCAGAAGGGGGCAGCTGGAGTGGGGCACAAAGCGAGTCTGGTACCTGGGGGGCTGTGTCTGAGCAAGGGGGGCAGCCCCCTAGAGCCCATGGGCCTGAGCTTGTGGGGCCCGAGGGGGGGGGGAACTCGAGGGCCTGGAGCAGGGTCTGTGGCCGCTCTGGGTCCTGCCCTGGGGTGGGGAGGCCCTTGTCACCCCCATTCTCCTCCCCACCTGGGGCAGTAGAACACCCTGTTGGGGGGGCCACCCCGACTTAGCTGATGGGGGACACTGGCCCCCAAATGGGTCCTGGCTCTGCTGATCATTAATGACGGGGCGAGTCACGGGCCTCAGCAGCACCCCAGTATGATTGGGGGCAAAAGGGGAACAGAATTTGATTGTGAAACATGAGAGGAAAATAGGGGGGATTAATCCCACTGCCCCTCCCCAGTCCCAGCTCGCTGAAGGGGACACAATCCTTCAGCTCCTGCCTACGCCTGTAAACGGGAGCAGCGACGGCTTCTGGTGCCTTAAGAAACCCCTGGCCCTGTAGCATCTGAGAGACTAGCAAAAAATCTGGAGAGTGTCATGAGCTTTTGTGGCACAACCCACTGCCTCAGACGGCAAACACGGAGCAGTGGGCGGTGCCCATGAAAACTCGTTGATTTTTAAGCTTCTTTTAGTTACAGACTAACACGGCTCCCCCCTGAGACTTTTAAACAAGCAAGGTTTTGTGTGTCTCTAACTGCCTGGGAGTTTTCTTAGGTAGCTTGGTGCATTTCTGGGGTCTGACTTCTGTGGTGTTTTTTTCTTTCTTCATTTCCGTACAGCAAGTGTGATTGGCTCCCAGTTGTGCATCTTGCTTAGAGGGAAAAAACCCCCAAACAGCTGGAACAGGCTACGCTGCTTCCTCCATTTGATCGGGAAACAAAACCAATCCTCAGGGACGGGTTGCAGAGAGGCCATGGCTGCCGGGGACCAAGTGTTCTCCACTGCCTGACTCAAGGCTCTTTCTTGCCCCTAATGGGGGGTTCTGGTCTGTGGAGAGGTTTGAACTCGAACCCCACTCCCGACACACCCACTTCTTTCCCCACAAGGAGCGGCCCCATTTCCATCTCTCCAGGGACAGGAGAAGGGCTCTGGCCTGTTCTCTGCAAAATGCTCAGCCTGTTTCATTTTCTGCAGGAACGAGTGGGATCCATGCGCCCTGTTCCCCAGTGAGAGGTGTGTGTCCTCTTCCCCCCTTTCCACAGACACAGCAGGCCAGGGGGCTATGAGCCTCCAGAGGCCCCTTCCTACTTGGCCTCCCACAAAGCTGGGGTGAAAAGCTGCTAGACCCCAGCCCTCCTGGGCCAAGCCATGGCAGAGGTAGCAGGATTCACTCCCGTCATCTCCTGCCCGTGCCCTGGTACTGAGGGGCTGGCCCCTTTCCTGCTGCCCCAACTCTTATTCCCACAATGCACTTTGTGCAGGGGCCGTTGGTCTTTCTGCCAAGGTGCGTGGCTGGCAGCCAGGACTCAGGACCCTTCCCCCAATCCCCCCTCTGACCCGCTCACACTGTCTGGCTGCCTCCAGCACAGGCTGAGCTCAGGAGTCAGGGGGTGACCTGCCCTGCAGCTGTGATGGCATCAGGCCCTTCCTGCCCCCCTGCTCGGTCTGGAGATGGAGCTCCAGTGGCCTCAGACACCCAGCAAGAGGAACAAAACTCTCTTATTGAACCTCAGGTGATAGAAGCCAAAGCACCTGAACCTTGTAACAATCAGCTGAGTCTTAGGAAGTCCCACTGAGATTTGAACTCAGATTGCAGGATTCAGAGTCCTGAGTGCTGCCCCTTACACCATAGGACCTGTGGTGGGAAAGTGCAGTGGGCACCTCTGACTCTCAGCTCTCAGGCTGGCCTCTGCTCTCCTGGCTCCCTCCAGCTGCTTCATCTCCCAGGACTCCCTATAAGAAATTTGTCACTTTCACCCCTGGGAGCAGCTCAGCCAGGCAAAGGGGCTGCCTGGGGCAGGACATTAGCCCTGGAGGGCAGGGGTGGGTGTGGCAGTGACATCACAAGGGCCTTTTAGAGCCCCTCAGCTTATTGGCTAATGGAGGTTGGGAGGTGATGACCTCACAGAGAGTCCATGACAATGGCCAGGTGGGACAGGCTGCAGGGCAGGGGCCATCTCAAAGACCCCCCCCCCATGGCTTTGCTGCAGGGAGTCTCCTTGAGAGTTGCCCTTGAGGCCTTTTCGGAGCCTTCTCCTTTCCCACGACTAACTGACCTAGATGACAGACGTCCCTGTGGAGAAGGGAAGAGCCTCCAAGAAGGCCTCTGTAAATGCAGCAGGGGAATTAGCTCAAGTGGTAGAGCGCTTGCTTAGCATGCGAGAAGCAGTGGGATCAATGCCCACATTCTCCAACTGCAGCTCAGCTCTTATCCCTTATTTTCACTGTCAGTGGCTCAGTGGCCCCCTTCCTCTTCCTACCTGCTCTCCCAAAAGAGACAGACCTGGCTCCCCTTTCTTTGCCACCAGCAATTGCCATGCTGCAAAGCAGAGAGTGGAGATATCAGGCTCTGTGGTGCAACGGAAAGCATGTTGGACTTTTAAGCTGCAACAAAATACAGGACTATGCAGCACTTTAAAGACTAACAAGATGGTTTATTAGATGATGAGCTTTCGTGGGCCAGACCCACTTCCTCAGATCAAATAGTGGAAGAAAATTGTCACCACCATATATATCAACGGATACAATTAAAAAAACCGAACACATATGAAAAGGACAAATCAAATTTCAGAACAGAATGGGGATACCGGGTGAATCCTCTGCTCTGGTGGGAGCAGCAGCAGGGTGGGTGGGTGCCGGGGGTAGGGGCTCCCCATTCTCCCTGGGACAGAGGCCCCTGTGGAGGCCCTGTGGGGGGAGGGTGGGGCAGGCTGTGCTGGAAGAGGCTGGGGGTGGGCGGCTGAGTGACGTGAGGATTGAAGAACAGGACCCAGAAGCCTGATGCTGAAAGTCCCCCTCAGTCTGGAGTTTCACACCCTGACTGATCAGAATAACGTGACTTCCAGTGAGATACAGCCCCACAGCCCAGCCTAGGGATGACTCAGCCAGTGGGTTAGAAGCACCGGGACACAGAGAGACTCAGGAGCTGCTCAGAGACAAGCACTGGCAAGAAGCAGAACAATTCCCTGAGCAGACGATTGGTTCTGGCTCATTTGCTGGGACTTAAGGAGAACAACAAAGTCCTGAGTCTCTTTCCTGTGACTGGCCCCTGCTCAGCCAATCAGAACTGGGACTAGAACTGGAAGGCTGTGTCTACACTGGTGGGCTGTGTCTACACTGGTGGGTTATTGCGCAAGACAGGCCACACTGCCCACTCGCTCTTGTGCAAGAAGTTTTATAGTAAAGTGTAGTAAGAAAGGGCTTCTTGCACAAGAGCTCTTCTCTTTTCTAGCAGGTGTAAGTCTTCTTGCACAAGAGCTCAGGACAGGGGTTTCTTGCACAAGAGAGCGTCTACACTGCCATGGATGCTCTTGCACAAAAGCACAGCAGCATGCATGTGCTCTTGCACAAGAACCTGCCAGTGCAGATATAGCCCATGGGACCTTCGGAGACAAAGTCCAGTCCCATGCCTCACAGCAGGACTAAACAGCATCCAGATCCAATGTTTCGCCAAAGAAGGGAAGTTACCAGGAGTGGGGTTTGAACCCACACAGACAAATGTTTATTAGCTCTTAAGTCCAACACCTTAACCACTTAGCCATCCTGGTGGTGCTAGGAAAAGAACACATGAGAAAGGTCTCTCCCCAAACAGCCCAGGGACTCGCTCTCAGAGCATCTGCCCGTCCCACCCCTGTACCAGGGCTTCCCACCGCGAGGACGAGAGCCGCCACCTCCCCACAGCGAGGAGGGAAGCAGGGAAAAGGGAAAAAAAACGAGACAAAACCCAACGTCCCCAGGGATTCCGAGGGACAGAGGCCTGGTAAGGAAAATATCCCTCCCCCCCTTCACCCAGTGTTTTCCCTGCCTTGCTTTCGGCCAGCCCCCATGGATCAGGCCAGTGTTTCCAGCCTTTGTGTTTACACCATGGACAGACAAACCATTCACAAACCTTTGCCAGACCAGTAACATTTTATTTACATATCACTGCGCATGCGCAGACTGCACTGAGCGCCGCACCGGGCTAAAATCTACTCTCCATGGGCGGGCAGATTGCCCTAAGTGCCGAGCCCTGCAGATCTGCATACACATTATGCAAATAAGTGTAAATATCTGCAAACACTGATCTGCTCGCTCCCCCAACCTTGCACGTGCTGGGAACTGGCAGCAGTTTCCCTGGACCCAGGCTGGGATCGAAGCCACCTCTGCTGGGAGCAGCCCTGGGCCAGATCCGCCCCCTATAGCCCTGGGGGGCTACTCTCTGGGGAAGGGGTGGGGGTATCTCTTACCTGCCCCCACAAGGGGCAGGGACTGGGCTGGGGGCACTGCCCTGGCAGAGGTTCCTACATCGCACCGGCCCTGCGGGAGATTCCCCCTCCTGGCAGGTGGCACTGGGGGAGCTCTAAGACTCCAGGGCAAAGGCCTCCAGCCTCCCAGGCCTCGGATTAGGAGGCCCTGGAACCAGGCCCCCTGGAGTAGCACTGTGGATAGGGGGCTCTGACCAACAAGGGGGCTGGCCCCAGGGCCCAGGGCCTAAGCTTGCCCAGGCTCAAGCCAAGGGGCTCTCTGTGGTGCTGGGCGGGGGAGGGAGGCCAGGCCCAGGCCGGTGGGAGAAGGGGCAGTGCCTGCCAGGGCAGCAAGGGGAGCTGCAGGGAGCGAGACGCGGCGTTTCTGCCTGGATCACTCAAGGGTCCTTCTGCGGGTGAAGCGCCTGTGACACCCCTGTGCTGCTGGGTTCCTCTGCCCCTCCCCTGCGAGGCCTGCCCCAGGCACCTTCCATAGCTCAGCTGGCAGAGCAGAGGCCTGTAGCGGGTGCTCGGCAAGTGCCCTTAGGTTGCTGATTCAACTCCAGTTGAAAGGAGAGATTCTTCTCCCTCCCCCTGGCTGCAGGCCCGGCCTTAGAACCAGGCAGCTGCCTTGGGTCTGTCCCTTCGGGGCCTGGTGCTACAATTGAGAAAAAGGTTTTGGGTACCAGCTGCTGATGAAATGTCTTGGGCTGCGCAGGCCTTGAGTCATGGCAAGAGCTGGAGGGGAATGGGGAACGGCTGCACTTTGGGATGGGAAGGGGGTGTCTGGGACCATAAAGTAGAACAGTTTTAGGGCTGTTTCTAAGGAGGGCACCATGGCTTAGTTGCCTAAAGCGCCTGCCTTGTAAGCAGGAGATCCTGGGTTCAACTCCCAGTGGTGCCTTGTTCCCAGGTCAATGGGTCTTTCCTTCCCACCATTCTTCAACATGTACCTGGAGTTGGTTTTACCTTCAGTTGAGCTTGGTGGTGCCCTCACAGTGGGAGTAGGATAGGAGCAAAGAGCAGGAGGTTCCCTAGGGGTTTGATTTAGTGAGGCTTAGCTAGACTTGCTAAATCAAGCTCTGGAAGATGGATTGCAGCAGCAAGCTCCATCTGAGTGAAGACATGGCCTAATGATGACTCACAGAAGCTACATCTACACTAGAAGTTTTCTCATTAAAAAAAATGTTAATGAGGGATTCAATTGCATGAGTCACATGAGTCACAATCTCATTTGCATATTTTCTGCCAATGGGATTGTTGTGCAAAACAAGCAGTGCGAACATTTTTTTTTGCACAAAACCCCCCTTTTTCACAAGATTCTTATGCCCCCCCAAAAGAGGTATCCTGATCTTGCAGAAAAAGGGGGTTTTGCACAAACAGAAAACTTCCACACTGCTTGTTTTTGCACAGCAACTCCAGCACAAAATCAGTTTGCCAGAAAATATGCAAATAAGATCATGACTCATGCAAATGAGACCCTCATTAGCACCTTTTTTGCTGAGAAAATTTGTAGGGTAGCCATAGCCTGCAAAGTTTCTGGGAAAATTAGTGAGGAAATCCTACATCTGCCATGTGGCTAGCCAGAGGCGAGAGGGTGCCTGTGTTGTTTGGGTAAAGCAGAACTTCTTGGCCATTAGGCAGAGACCAGAAGTGGCTATGCTGGGGTAGTGGCTACTCTGCACTCTCCGTGGTGTGAGGAGCTGGGCAGCAGAGGAGTCCCAGAGGTTGTTGGGTGGGAGAGTAGAGTTTATCAGACTTTGGGCTAAGCTCTAGAGCAGCCAAGGGAGAGGTGGGGAAGTGACTTCTGGATACTCTGTGTGGCCCAGGGATGCGGACCAAGAGCGTCCTTGTGTTTTTTGCCGTAAAGTGTTGTTTCTGGGTCCTTTGCCTAAGATGGAGCACGTCTGCCTTCCGGAGAGCCATGTCACAGGCACAACCCACAGAGACCCCTTCAGGGACACATCACAGGACCAAGCAAGGGGCAGCAAACACCAGGCACTGTCAGTGTCTGGGCCAGAGATAACATCCCTCTTGGAGCTGTGATCCAAGCTGGGGGGGGGGGGGGGGTTCTTTGCAGGCCCGGCAGTCCAGGTGGACGAATGCAACATTTATAAACATAAAAACATCAGAACGGCCATACTGGGTCAGATCTAAGGTCCGTCTAGCCCAGTGTCCTGTCTGCCGACAGTGGCCAGCACCAGGTGCCCCAGAGGGGGTGGACCAAAGACAACGATCAAGCGATTTGTCTCCTGCCATCCGTCTCCAGCCTCTGACAAACAGAGGCCAGGGACACCATTTTATCCCCTGGCTACTAGCTTTTATGGACCTAACCTCCCTGAAATTATCTAACATATGGCCCAATGGCTGATGGCCTTGCAGAGAAAGGCCACCTCCCCACTCCTGCATCCTAGACCAAGTCAGAGCCAAGGTCAACGAATTGCGGGAGGGGTATGTGAGGGCCTGTGAGGGCAGGTCCCGCTCTGGGGAAGCACCGCAGCACTGTGCATACTGTGAGGAACTGGACCGAATCCCGGGGCGTGGGGAGCCCCTGTCTCCAGGGATAGTTGTGGAGTCTGGGATGGAGACACCTGGGCAGCAGCGGCTGCAGCTTCAGGATGACAATGTTGATGACCTGCAGTGCCAGGAGACGCAGGAGGACTCCCAAACGTCTTCAGGCAGCAGGGAGGGAACATCAGGTGTGTGCTGGGAGGTTGCAACACCCAGGACATGTCGACACTTGCAGTCTCCTTCAGGAGAGGGATGCAAATGGAGACATTCAAAATTGTAAATGAAACCGGGATTTAAACATCCTGCGCTCTATTTGCATAATCGCGTCCGGGTGCTGTTTCAAAATACTTTATTATGAAATAAAAAACAACGTTTAGATGCAGTTATTTGGGGAGAAAACCCTTCTTCTGAAATAACCCTTAAACACTCCCCTCTGGTCTGGACCTAACAGCAGTGTCAGCGTTTGCTAGTCGGGGCTCTGGACAGCACCTGCACAGAGGGAGATGGCAACTGCGGGACGCCCTGGCCAACTGTCCCAATGTCTCACAGCAGAAAAGAAAACAAAAGAGGCCAATGCAAACAGCCCCTGGCAGCGAGGGAGTCAGCACGTCGGTGGGTGGGACAGGACGCTGGGGGCAGAGCTGGGCTCTAACTCGCTGGGTGACCTTGGCCCATTCAGTGAATCTCTCCCTGGCTCCATGGCCCTGTCTGTACAGCAGGGACAGCAACACTCACAGCCCCACAGGAGGGGGCTGGTTTGATGCTTCACCCCATGGCCCAGCAAGGAGCCCCCAGGCTCCCCCTGTGTTCTGGGAGCCAGGTTTGCTGTGTGAATTCTGTGGGGCAGGTGAGGTGAGGCCTAGGCACTGGGATTAGTTACCAGTTTCTCTGGCCCTGGGGCACTGTTGCGCTCACAGCGGTGGTGGCCAAGTGGTTAGACTAGAAATCCGATAGGGTTTCCTTGTGCAGGTTCAAATCCTGCTCACAGTGAGGCCTGTGTTTTGGCCACACCCCTAACCTGGGCAACAAGCTGCACAACCCCTGAGCCACTCTCCCAGTCCCCAGTCAATCCCTTTCTGCGCCTTTCCAAGAGATACACGGGCCATGGTGCCTCATTACGGGTCCCTGAGCTCTAGGGGCTGCGGGCCCTTTGTGTGTCTCAGCTGTAGAGGAAAAGGCTTCATGCCTGGTCACTGCTCCAAGCTTGTTTGTGGCCAATGGGAGCTGCCTGCTTGAAGCCCTGGCCAGTCCCCTCAAGCTCTTATTCACCCAGGCGTGTGACCTGTGCCCCCTGCGCAGGGAAGGAGCTGCCTGAGAAATGTGCTTGCGTGCCAGGAGTGTCTCCCAGCAAGAGCCTGCCTCTGGCACCCCAGCCCCTCCCTTTCCTCAGCCCACTGGCCCTCCCTGTGATGGAAAAGGGCAAAGACTTGGCAGATTTCATTAATACAGATGAGGCTGGCTTCCCTGACTGGGAATTGAACCCAGGTCTCAGCAGTGAAAGTGCTGAATCTTAACCACTAGACCATCAGGGACATGTGAACCAGGCTCTTTCCTTACCTAAACTAGCCTTTCACAGGCCACTTTCTGTCCCCTTCAGGACATGGGTCCTTTTTCCATTGCCCAGAGGGGACAAGAACAGAAACCAAACAGAACATCAGAACAGCCAGACTGGGCCATGCCAGTTGCCTAACTAGCCCAGGATCCTGTCTCACACCAGCAGCCAATTTCATTGCCCAGTGGGAATCCTCGGGACAGACAATTGTTAAGTGACCCCTCCTGTTGCCCATTCTCAGCTTCTAGAATACACCAGCTCAGGGCACCTTCCCTGTCCATCCTGGTTAAATGCCAATGATTGAACTTTCCTGCATTAAATTATCCAGTTCTGTTTTGGACCTTCTTGTAGATTTCACCTTCATAAAATCCTCTGGCAAGGAGTTCCACTGGGCGCAAAAATGGTTCTTTTTTTTTAATTTGGCTACTTACCAGTTTCATTCTGTCACCCGGGATCTTGAGTTGGAGAAAAAAAATTCTTCTTGCTTTCTGCACCCCTGTCATTATTACATGAAACTCTGTCCCATCGCCCCTGAGTCTAGACTACATCTAGACTGTGCTCCCCCCAGCATCCCCGCCCTCAGAAGAAACGCACCTAGTGGGGCATGGAGCTGCTGGGCCTGGTGGAGTGTTGGGAGAGGGGCTAGTGCTCCCTTTGCGCACGAGAGTTAGCAGGATTCATTCCCATCTTCTCCTGCCTACTCGCTGGTGCTGAGGGGCCGGCCCCTTTCCTGCTGCCCCAACTCTTATTCCCACAATGCACTTTGTGCAGGGCCTGTTGGTCTTTGTGCCAAGGCGCATGGCTGGGAGCCAGGACTCAGGACCCTTCCCCAAATATACAACCCCCTCCCCACCGCAAACCCTCTGTTCAGCTCACACTGTCCAGGTGCCTCCAGCATGGGCTGAGCAGGTGACCTGCTCTACAACTGGGAGAGCATCAGGCACCTGACCACAAGTCTGATCAGTCTGGGGACCAAGCTCCATTGGGCCTCAGACACCCAGCACAGGAGTAAAACTGCCTCTGGCAAACCTCAGGACAAGGAATGTGAAACCCACAGAGCACAAGGAGCTCACAGCAACCAGCCCAGCAGGTCCCACTGAGACTTGAATTCAGATTGCAGGATTCAAAGTCCTGAGTGCTGCATCTTACACCATGGAACTTACATATACAGCTTCTGCTGGGGACCTGGGATATTCAGGTCTCAGGCTGGGCTCTGCTCTCCTGGCTTCCCACCAAGGCTATGTCTACATTCGCGGCTTCTTGCCCGAGTAATATGCAAATGAGGCTAAGCGTGGAATATCTCCAAGCTTCATTTGCATACCTAATGAGACACCATTTTTTTCAGAAGAGGCTTTTGCTCAAGAAGGAGTTACATCTATTACTTTTCAGGAAGAACGGCATTGCGTAAGAGGGTTTTTCTTGCACAAGAGGGGCAGTGTAGACGCTCCTTCTTGCACAAGAACCTCTTCTGAAAAAAATGGTGGCTCATTAGGTATGCAAATGAGGGTCAGCAAGATTCCATGCTTAGCCTCATTTGCATATTACTCGCGCAAGAAGCCGCGAGTGTAGACAAAGCCCAACAGTTTCATCTCTCAGGACTCTCTGGCTACATCTCCACGGCACATTTATTTTGGAATAAGCTATTCTTGAACAGTGATTCCTCGTTAGGGTCCAGCTCAGTCTGGGCTCAGTGAGAGTCCATCCCACCTGAGATGTGTGTTACACAAAAGCCTCGTGTTCCCTGCCCAGTGCCCAACACGGGCTGCAGGTATCTGTTTTGTGTGGGGGTGTAGCTCAGTGGCAGAATGTTCAACTGCAGCTCAAGTGGCCTTTGGTTCAAATCCAAGTGCCCCCTTAGGAAATCTTCCTTTAATAGAAACATTTACCTCTCCAGTTCTATTGCACTCTGGATTTCTGTTGTATGTGGACTCTTTAAATGAATACAAACCCTTAATGTTTTCTGGCACCAATACACATAAACCAGGCAAACCTGTTCCTCAGCTGGAGCCAGCTCAAACCCGCTGTGTGTCTGGTTTCTGTTTCCAGCAATTCAACAAGGGTGTGATGTAGATGCCCATTGGCACGTTCTTGGTCTCTAAGGGCTGGGCTGTGCAGAAGAACAAGAACCACACCCAGCTGGGGAGGACGGGCTGCGGTCAACCTTCTGGAGTTCGATTTAGTGAGTCCAACTAAGACCAGAGAGCACCTGACTAGGGGCCAGAAATCTGCTCTCGCTGCCTTTGGTTTCCTGCTGTGGGGACATGGCCAAGCTCAATTGCAGGAAGCCGACTCCAGCTACATAAGGAGGAGCAGACACATTGGCCAGGCACCACTGGGGGCTGCCTCCCTCACCTCCCCCGTACCTGGCAGGTGCCTGGGCCAGCTTAGCCATGGGGCCGCTCTCTGGGACAGCGAACATGGACACAAGGCAAGATTCTCTCATTCTAGGACCATTTGTTGGTTTTTCACCTGTCACAGCTACAGACTAGCAGGGCACCACGGAAGGGAACGACTATGTGGCCCTCAGACCTTTTGTTTGCTGTTGCCCAGGCACTGCTAAGCTCACAGCTGTGCTGGCCAAGTGGTTAAGGTGTTGGACTTAAAATCCACTAGGTTTTCCCAGCTAAGGTTCAAATCCTGCTCACAGTAAGGCCTGTGTTTTGGCCACACCTCTAACCAAAGCAACAAACCCCTGAGACACTCTCCCCACACTCCCCCTCCCCTGTCAATCCCCTTCTACTTCTTTCAGTGCCACATCCAGACTGAAGAGGATGCTCTTTCTCTTTCTATGAGGCAGAAGGACGTGTCCAAAGAACAGGGTTTTCCAAAATTTGGTGCCCTGTAGCAGCAGATGGCAGGAGCCAAAGAGGCTTGACAGCCTGTTCCATCCCAGCGCGCCGCCCTCCCAGCCTGCTGCTGCTCCAGGAGGGGGTGTCAAGTCATGTGCATCAGGGCATTCGTGATGTCACGTGTGATACCAACACACAAAGCCCTGCCCCCCACCCCAGGAGCTACTGGCAGGCAGGCACAGACCCTCTGTCCTCACCTCCTCACCTCTGCAACCAGCCGTTCCCAAGGGGGTGAGTCTGGGCAGAAGGTGATTCCAGGATTCTGTTCCTGCCCTTGTGGACAGAGACACCTGGACAGAGAAGCAGCCCCAAAAGGCCCCTCCATAGCTCAGCTTATAGAGCAGAGGACTGGAGCAGCTGCCCCTAGGCGGCTGGTTTGAATCTACTTCTAAGGAGAGTTCTTTTCCCCTCCCCTGGATGAGGCAGAGCAGGCAAGGCCCTTCTAGGGGGGACAGACAGGTTCTCTACAGAAGACCCAACCAACAGCTTAGCCACAGAAACAAAGGTCTCCTGCCAGAGCCAGGAAATGAACCAGACACCTTTAAATCTTCAGTTTAACACTGTCCCCACCAAGCTAGTTCAGCAGCTGCCAGGGAAGCTTTTCCCCACAGCAGCACACAAGAGAGCAGCTGTTGCCAGTGGCCCTGTAGGGCAAGATGAGCTTGACCAAGCCTCAGACCAGCTGGACTAGCCAGCCCACATCACAGTGAGTCACTAGTGGCCCCATCAGAGAAAAGCCCTTGGCAGCTGCAGAGACGTCCCTGTAGCTGTCTGTACTGTCTTTTCTAAGAGACCTCTCGGGGGGCTGCTGGCTTGGGTGTTTAATGCTTGATACTAGTAATGCCAAGGTTGTGGATTCAAGCCCTATGCTGGCGCCAAGGCTGTTTGGTTTGGTGCCTTGCCTTTGTGTAGCTACCTGCTATGAACAAGGAAGGAGAAAAAAATCCCTGAGAGGTGAAACAGTGGAAAGGAAGCATGGAACAGAGTGTCAGCTCCTCTTCCTGTAGTGCTGCCCATGCAGGAGAGAGAAGGGGCAGTTTGAGTCACCCAGCTCTGCCACATGTGAAAATGGCAAGTGTTACCTTAGCAGTGAGGGAGAGGTGGGAAGGAGCCTGAAGTCACCTCTTGGGTCACAGCTGCTGTAACATGTGACAATGAGGTGAGAAAAATGACTAGACAGTGGCCATGTGAAACATCTGGCTGGTTTCCCTGAGTGGGAATCAGACCAGACCAGCAAGAGTTTTGTATCCTAGCCACTAGACCACCAGAGACACCTGACACATGCCTCTTTGCTCACCTACACTAGCCTTTCACAGGATGAGGGTGATGAGGATCCATTCTCTTTTGCCCAAAGGGGACAAGAACAGAAACCAAACAGAACATCAAAGCAGCCAGACTGGGCCATGCCAGTTGCCAACTAGCTCAGGATCCTGTCTCACAACAGCAGCCAATTTCATTGTCCCGAGGGAATCCTCAGGACAGACACTTAAGTGATCCCTCCCGTCACCCATTCCCAGCTCCTGGAATACACTAACTAGGGACACCTGCCCTGTCCATCCTGGTTAAGTGCCATTCATTGTGGCCACCAGGGCTTCCAAAGTTGAGTAGCTCTGCATTAAGGATTCTTATTAATGTCAAGAACCTCAAGCAAGGTAAAGCCAGATTGCGATGGAACTGGAAAGGAAAATATTTCCACTAGAAAGAAATTTTTCAAGGGGGCACTTGGATTTGAACCAAGGACCACTTGATCTGCAGTCAAACACTCTACCACTGAGCTACGCCCCCACATAAATTGGCATCTGGAGCTAATGTTGGGAACTGGACAAGGAACAAGAGACAAGAGGCTTTTGTGTAACTCACATCCCAGGTGCCACCCTTGGGCTTGGTCTCCACACTGAGCAGGCTGGTGGCAGGGGTCTGATGCTGTCACAGCTGCAAGGCAAGTCACCCACCTGGCCCCTGAGTTCCATGTGGGCAGCAGCCAGAGTGGAACAGAGGGTCATGGGGGGGCGGGGATTTGTATATTTTAGGAAGGGTCCTGAGTCCTGGCTCCCAGCCACGCACCTTGGCAGAAAGACCAGCAGCCCCTGCACAAAGCGCATTGTGGGAATAAGAGTTGGGGCAGCAGGAAAGGGGCCAGCCCCTCAGCACCAGCGAGCCAGTGGGAGAAGATGGGAGTGAATCCTGCTACCTCTCATGTGCAAAGGCAGCACTTTTCCAATGCAGCTAATTCTGCCCCACCTGAAACCTGTCTCCAGTGCTCCTGCCACTGCCTGGCCCAGGAGGGCTGGTGTCCAGGAGCTCTCTGCCCCAACGTGGCTGGCTTTTGGGGAGAGCAAGTAGGAAGTGGGGACCGGGGCGGGGAGAGGGGGGGGCTACTGGAGCCACTTAGGCCCCTGGCTGGCTCTGCTGGTAAAAAGAAAAATTGGAAATTCCTCCCCTCATTGGAGGATGTGGGTATCGATCCCACTACCTCTCACATGCAAAGCGAGCACTCTACCACTTGAGCTAATTCCACTGCTACATTTATAGAGGCCTTCTTGGAAGCTCTTCCCTTCTCCACAGAGACGTCGGCCTTCTAGGTCAGTTAGTTGTGGGAAAGGAGAAGGCTCCAAAAAGGCCTCAAGGGCAACTCTCAAGGAGACTCCCTGCAGCAAAGCCATGGGGGGAGGTGGGGGGGCTCTGAGATGGCCCCTGCCCTGCAGCCTGTCCCACCTGGCCATTGTCATGGACTCTCTGTGAGGTCATCACCTCCCAACCTCCTTTAGCCAATAAGCTGAGGGGCTGCAAAAGGCCCTTGTGATGTCACTGCCACACCCACCCCTGCCCTCCAGGGCTAATGTCCTGCCCCAGGCAGCCCCTTTGCCTGGCTGAGCTGCTCCCAGGGGTGAAAGTGACACATTTCTCACAGGGCCTGTTCTATTGGGCACCACCCCTTGGGCTGGGCAGGAGGGAGGGGGAGGCTCAAGGCAGGAAGTTGGGGAGGAGTTGTGATAGGACAGTACCTGTAAGAAATTAAAATGTGGAGTGTGGGAGGCTCAAGGCAGGGATTTGGGGAGTGTGTGAGAGTGGGGGGGGCTCAGGGCAGGGGTGAGGATGTGGGAGGGTAGAGAAGTCAGGGCACAGGATCTGGGATATGGGGGAGGCTTGGGGCTGGGACTGTGTGTGTGTGTTGAGGGGATCCCTCTGCTCTATGCTCCCTGAGGCCCTTTAACACACATGGACTGACCTGGGCGCAGGCCAAGGAGGGGGGTTTCAGTGAAGCTACATGTAAATGGATCCCTCTAGCAATCCCTGCCAGCCACACGCACAGGGGGAGGGACTTTAGCCAAGGAAGCAGAAGTAGCCAATCTGAGGGAGGTTTAGAAGCAAAGATGGGCTGCTGCCAGGATGGATGAGGGGTGTCACAGGGCACGAGCACGGCCAGGGGAGCAGAGAGGGCCCTGCTGCACCGAGAGACATGCCAAAGCCTGGGATTGAGCCAGGGACCTTTAAATGTTTCATCTAAGGCTCCGCACACTGAGCTGCCAACAAACCCGTCTGGCTCATTATTAACTGTCCAGGATGTTTGGCAGCCGTGTCACAGCCTGAGTGTTGCTCAGCACTAGTAGGAGTCAGGGAGGGACAAAATGGTTCTTTCAGAGCAACCCCCAGCCCTAACCCCAAGGACCAGCCCTTCCCTCCACCCTTACTGGGGTCTGCTGGGAATTGCCTGGTTGCCAGCCCACCCCAGTGTCAGCCTAAGGATTGACTGGTCTGTAAAAGCTGCATCCTGGAAATGAGGAAGCAGCTAAAGTGACTCTGGTGGGACTTGAACCCACAATCTGTGAATGTCTAGCTGGACTCACATTAACCACTACAGCTTAGAAGTCCAACATGCTTTCCATTGCACCACAGAGCCTGATGGGCTGGTGAGTTTGATATCTCCACTCTTTGCTTTGCAGCATGGCAATTGCTGGGGGGGGTCTGTCTCTTTTGGGAGAGGAGGTAGGAAGAGGGGGGGGGCCACTGAAATTAAAGGATAGAGCTGTAATTGCAGAATGTGGGCATCGATCCCACTGCCTCTTGCATGCTAAGCGAGCGCTCTACCACTTGAGCTAATTCCCCTGCCTCCAAAGGGCTTTGCTGCCTCACCCACCTTGTTCCAGAGCCCACAACATCCCTGCGAGTGTTACTTGTGAGACTCACACCTGTGGGTCGGCTAGCTCGGAGGTTTAGAACATGGTGCTCATATCACACTGATGCGTCTTAAGAGCAAGCCCCTTATTTCAAGCTATAACAGGCTCGCTATTCCGACGTCCCTGCATGCGGATTTATTTAGAAGTGCTGTGTAGCCAGCGCCAAATTACAAAATAAGCCATTTCTAAATAGGCGCAGTGATTATTTTGAACTATGGGACGCACCCCTAGTGAGTTAGAGCTGAACTCTGCCCCCAGCTCCCTGCTTCACCCACCCACGTACTGACTCCCTCGCTGCCATGGGGCTGTTTGCATTGGTCTCTTCTCTCTGTAGCCAGGCTTCAGCCAGGACTGAGACTCAGGCAGGAGAACGTGACCCGGCTCCCTGCACCTGGGCCCTGCATTTCTCATCCCTTCAGACACACTTGCCAGTGGAGGAATAAATCACAGTCACATGAGTGTAGATTATGAAACTTCGTAGCTGTTGTTGCCTTGGAAACTCCCCACAGACCTTCCCCTGGGGTCCCGGGCAGCCCACTCACACTGCACAGCTCACTTCGAGGTGAGGGTGTTGTGTAGACATGCCCGTCCTGTTGAGGGCCAGCCTGCTGGGGGGAGGCTCTGGCCACTTCATTTCCTTGTCTCTCTCAGGCTGTGTCTACACTGCAGGGCTACGTCTACACTGCAGGCTTTTTGTGGTAGAGCAACTGCTCTTGTGTAAAAACTTGCAGAGCGTCTACAGTGCAGGCACGTTCTTGTGTAAGTAAATTTATAGTGCAGAATCAGACAACAGGGCTTCTTGCACAGAAGTTATTGCTCTCCCCACGAGGAATAAGCCCTCTTGTGCAAGAACTCGCCCACAAGGAGGCAGTGTGGACGGGCAACAGCAGTTTCTTGCTCAAGAAAGCCGCATATCTAAAATGCCCGTCAGAGTTTTCCTGCACAGTAGAGCGTCCACACTGCCATGGCTGCTTTTACAGAAAAGCACTTCTCTTGTGCAACAGCACATGGCAGTGTGGACACACTGTTGGGCAAGACCTTTTGCATAAAACAGTTCTTGAGCAAGAAGTATGCAGGGTAGGTGTAGCCAGGGGGTGTTTGGGTTTGTTACCAGCACTGAGCTTTGTACAACAGCCCAGGGAACATTGTGAAAAGCCAAAACCTTCCCGCCCTGGGTGTCCCTGGCCAGTCAGCAAGTGGCAGAAAGGTTCCCTGAAGTGCTGACTTTAGGTGATTTGAAGCAAATTGTAACAGCTCAGATGAGGTGGCCGAGTGGTGAAGGCGATGGACTGCTAATCCATTGTGCTCTGCACGCATGGGTTCAAATCCCATCCTCTTTGGGTGTTTGCAGCCCTTCCTCTTGCCTCTCCCAGAGGTTCAGTGCCAGCCTCTCCTGCAACCCTGCCTGCTCCACAGAAACCCTCAATCCCTTCTGCCCTCAAGGGGAAACCTCACAAAGGAGATTCTAGGCAGCCAGGCCATGGGGGTCTCTGAGATGTCCCACCTGGCTGTTGCCAAGGTTGCTCTGTGAGGTCACTGCCTCCCAGCCAATGAGGTGAGTTGCTGCAAAAGTTCCTTGTGATGTCACTGCTGCCTTGCAGGCTCATGTCCTGCCCCTGGCCAGCCCCTTGGCGTGTGTGAGCTGCTCTCCCTGCCCCCGTCACTCAGGGCTGGTTCTGGGGCTCAAGCAGGGAACATCAGAGGCTGCTCAGGGGCCACGTTGCTAGGCCAGGGGCCCTCCTGTGGGGCTGTGAGTGTTGCTGTCCCTGCTGTACAGACACGGCCATAGAGCCTCAGGAGGCTGCAGCGGTGGGAGACATTTCCCTGGTTTCGATAGGGAGACGAGATGTCAAGTCCCATGACTTGGAGCCAGCTACCGATACCCATGGAAAGCTGATTTTCAGAGGGGTGTGATCAGCCCTTCCTGTGCATCTGGCTTCTTCAAAGGGGCTTAATCAGGAGCTAAAAGTTGAAGAAGGGACAGTTAGAAGGTGAATTTCTGTCTCTGGCACTGTTCCACCTGACAAAGAATTTACATTCCTCTGCTTTCTGAGACAGTTGACAAGGATGCTCCACAGTGGCTCTCTCTCTCTCTCCCTCTCTGCAGAAGCTGTTCAGACCCCTCACTAGCCAATGCTGGTGTCAGGTGCAGCTCTGAGTGCTAAAACCCCAGGTGTACAAAGTCAGAATGAAGGGGATGCATTTTGCTCTAGAAGTGACAGCCGGAGGGAGGTGACTGTAGCAGAGCAGGGTCTGTCTGGAGACAAAGTGGAGCCTGAGGATGAGAAGGCCCATGAGAGGCAGAGACTCCAGAGCAGGGGGGCTAGTTATTTGGTCTGGCAAACTGGCATGGCCCAGTCTGGCTGCTTTGATGTTCTATTTGGTTGTTCTTGTCCCCTCTGGGCAAGGGAGAATGGACCCTCCCCGCATCCTGAAGTGGACAGAAAATGGCCTGTGAAAGGCTAGTGTAGGTGAGCAAGGAGACAGGCTTTACATGTCTCTGATGGTCTAGTGGTTAGGCTCCAGCACTTTGACTGCTGTGGCCTGGGTTCAATTCCCAGTCAGGGAAGCCCCCAGCAACTTTTACCAAACAACTCCATAGTCAACTTTCATGGCCTTAGTCAACTTTCTTGCCACATGTTACAGCAGCTGTGACCCAAGAGGTTAACTCAGGCTCCTTTCCCACCTCTCTCACTGCTAAAAAAAAGGGTCTAATGGTGCCAGCAGCCTTTCAGAACATCCCCCAGCCCTTCCCTCCCCCTTGGCTGGGCACTGCCTGGGCTCAGGCCTCCCCAGTGCCAGCCTAAGGGCTCTGGAGAGGACAGGGCAGCTCCAGGGGCAGAGTCCTTTTTTCTGCAGTAGTTTAAACCCAGCCCCTTGGTTCCAACTAACTTTACTCCTAATTTTTTGCCCTCTGTGTCTACCCTTTACCACACTCTAACCAGCTGAGCTAGCCGGCCTACAAAAGTGCAGTTCACCAGTGGCCCTTTCAAGAAAGACGCCTCAGGCAGCTGCAGGGACGTCTCTGCAGCTGCCAATGGCTCTTCTCTGACAGGGCCACTAGCGACTCGCTGTGACGTGGGCTGGGTAGTCCAGCTGGTTTGAGGGTTGGTCAAGGTGGCTGGCAGCCGGCAGACCCAGGGCAAAGAGGCAGCCGGAATCGCTTGCTGCCAGCACCTTGCCTCCCAGCTTCTTCCCTGCCAGCTGCAGCCGCAGCCCCTTTCGGCCACTGGGTCAGCCCGGAAAGGGAGGCAGGAATGGGGCCTCAGTTTGCAGGTTTCCGAGTCCTGAGCGCTGCCCTTGACACCAACCACCCCTCAATCAACTGGGCCAAACTGGTGCCCAGTTCATGCCCACTGGGACCTGCTTTACTTGGTTTCTTTCCACCCAGAGCCCCCTTCTTCTCCTGGGCGTTGAGGAACATCCCTGGGATACTCTCATATCCCAGCACAGGGCCATCTCTCCAGTGACAGGAGACGGGGCTGGGCTTCTGACCTGCTCCACTGACACCTCCCGTCAGTCAGCTCCATCACTCAGGGCATGCCAGGGAGCTGAGTGATTGTGCCCTTGAGTGGCATTCTCAGCCAGCCAATCAGCTTTGTGAGGAGTTCATTTAGATGGGGCAATGAGCTGTCTTGTTAGGCCAGCAAGGAAACAGCCAAGGCCCCACCCCCAGGGAGCCGGCTGGAGACCATGTGGAGGGAGCCGCTGCCTCTCCCCTGTGTAGCAGGCACTTTCCCAGGGGGGCAACTCTGCTCCCTGGGGCCCGTCTCCATCGCTTCTGTCACCGCCAGGCAATGGGAGAGCGAGTGGACTCCCCACGGGGCGCACAGTAAGAGACAGGGGGCTGGCGGCTCAGGGAGGGGCAGTCCCAGGAGGCAGAGGGCACCTGTGACTCTTGGTTTGCAGCTGACACTCTGCTCCTTGCTTCCCTCCCGCTGCTTCACCTCCCAGGGCTTCTTTCTCCTTCGCTGTCCATAGCAGGCAGCTACACAAAGGCAAGTCACCAAACCAGACACCCCTGTGGCCAGCATGGGGCTTGCACCCACGACCTGGGCGTTATCAGCATCAAGCTCTAAACAGCTGAGCCAGCAGCCCACGAGGGGCCCTTTGGGAAAGACCCCACAGGCAGCCACAAGCTCGTCTCTGATGGGGCCACGGGCGACTCACTGTGATGTGGGCTGGATAGTGCAGAAGTCAGAGGATCAGGAGCCTGGGTGGGTTCAGGGGGGCCTTGAGCAGGTTCAGGGGAGGGGCTGCTGGGCCACTGACGCAGGTGACCAGTGGTTGGCAGCAGCGTTGTGGGCTGGGCACATGGTCCCAGTCTCCTGGACATATGGAGCCTCTGGAGCCTCCCTCTGTGGCTTGGGCTGGAGGAGCCTGCCCCCTGCAGGGAGCCTTGGGCCAGCCACTGCAGCAGGAGGGCATCAGATCACCCCACTGGGGACAATGGAGGGAAGAGAAGAGTTTTGCCTGCTCTTGGAGAAAGCAGGCCAGGCCAAGGCCCTTTTAGCCACTGGGGCTGTGCAGGCTGGAGCCTCCCCCTACCAGTTCTCTGGCCTGAGTCCTGCAAAGCTCTCAGCCTTTTGCCTGTTTCTGCTTCTCTGTCCATAGCTGGCAGCTAAAGTGTGTGGTTGGCAGGTACACAAGTAGTCACCACAGTGTCGGGGACTCGAACCCGGACGGCCTCTGTTCGTTGTCTGACCGCAAAGAGACAGGCAACACCAGCAAGATCCAATCACAAGCTCTTTATTGAATAGTGCGCACTTACAATAGAGAGCGGCCCGTCTCCAAAGTGAACAGCCCTGATTTCATTTACAGGTAGGCTTATATAGACAGTTCCGTCGCGTCATAGACTATTCGCCCAAGCAACCAACCCCCCTTTATTAGTTAGAAACCTCTAATACCCATGCATACCTGGCCACCTATACATCATGGCCTTAAGCAATTCATAATGCATCAGCAATTTCTTATCAGCCCAAAAGACAGGTACTGGGCAATAAGGAGACAGTTTGTTATGGCCAAAGGAGAACATAAACAGGGAGTTTGGAACAAATGGGGAGAGCAGAAACAGGGAGGCTCTTTATCAGTTCTCAAAACAAACTGTTCCTCATCACAGCAGGTACAAAAATGCAGCTTCTTGCTTATCTCATTTTGCAACTTGAGCAAGCGTGTAGGGTGCATCCCTGCTTGAACCTATCTCCAGTTCTACCCAGGGACTACCCAGAAACCTTTGTTACATTTGTTTTAGCATAACTGCACTAGGCCTATTTTTTCTAGGGCCTAACAACAGCAAACAACAGTGTGGCCAACATGGGGCTCGAACCCATGACCTTGGTGTTATTAGCACCACACTCTAACCAACTGAGCTAGCCGGCCTTCAGGAGTTGAGCTCACAAATGGCCCTTTCAGAAAGGCACCTCCGGCAGCTGCAGGGATGTCTCTGAAGCTTCCAACGGCTCTTCTCTGACAGGGTCACTAGCGACTCACTGTGATGTGGGCTCACTAGTCCAGCTGGTTTGAGGGTAGGTCAAGGTGGCTGGCGGCCGGCAGACCCAGGGCAAAGAGGCAGCCAGAATCTCCTGCTGCCAGCACCTTGCCTCCCAGCTTCTTCCCTGTCAGCAGCAGCCGCAGCCCCTTTCGGCCACTGGGAAGAGAAGCAGGAATGGGGCCAAGTAACGAGTCAGGCTGAGGGGGGCAGGCAAAGCTCATCTTGCCTTGCAGGGCCACTGGCAACAGCTTCTCTCTTGTGCGCTGCTGCTGAGGAGAAAAACACCCTGAGAGGGACCAATTTAAAAGATTGTTTGGGGGGTGGCTCCTGCTAGCGCCAGGGGGGTAAGAGTCAGAGGCTGGCAGCTCCTGGGGACCACACAAGAGACCACAAGGGTAAGCAGCAAGCTCCAGGCAGGTTAAGTTTTAGGGCCCAGCCCATCTCAGCCAGGCAGACCATAGCATCAGACTGAGCTCCAGACACCCAGCACTCTCCCTGGGAAGCCTGTAGCTAAGGAGCCCAAAGCTCATAAAGCAGGAGGGTTTTGTAGCAACCAGCCCAACCCCAGCAAGTCCCACTGAGATTTCAACTCAGATCACAGGACTCAGGGTCCTGAGTGCTGCCCCTTACAACATGGGACCTACGTGAGCCAACAGTGACTCAATTAGGCTGATCTGGAGCCTCAGCTCATGGCCACTGGGACCAGCTTTGCTTCTTTTCCTTCCACTCAGAGCCCCCTTCTTCTCCTGGGCTGCAAGGAGCCTCCCTGGGATACCCTGAGACAGGCACAGGACTCTGCCTCCCCATAACCAGCCCCACCCCACCCAACTGGCTTTGGCAGAACAAAGGGGGAGGGGCGGGGGCGGGGCTAGCTAGACTGTTCCCTTCTTACACACTTCAAAATGTCCATTTCTAAACAGGCCAAGACTGTGTGGCCTAAAAGAGAAGGCATCTGACTCTGGGCCAGAGGACTGAGAGTTTGAGTCCCTTTGCAGTTGTGTTGACTGTGCTTGTGACTCC